>NC_137053.1:45616122-45843622 GCF_032717465.1 Coenobita brevimanus | reverse complement strand
CTCCTTGATGCGTGCATCGATTTTTATGAAACTTTGTAAGAGTATATCCTAGGGCCCTAGATCTTGCTTGATTTTTTTTTTTTTTTTCAATTTCGAGAATTTTTTTATTTACAATATTAAATAATTTTTCTGTAATGAAGCCAACTCGATTTTCTTTGAGCCTAACAACCTACTAATTCATTCATTCGTAATTCGTTTCTTACTGAGTTCCGAAATTAACACTGGGTGACGGACCAAACAAGTTTAAGTCGCAGAGGACGAGATTACGAGAATTTTCTCTATTTCCTTTCTTGAATAGAGCACAGTGTTTGCTTTCTTCCAAATATCAGGTACCTTACCTTGTCTTAGGGGTTCTCTGAATATTAAATGTAACGGACTGCATAGCTCCATTGCACATTTCAGTAATACCCAACATGAAATCTCATCAGGAACATAAACTTTTCCTATGTCTGATTTCCTCATCTCTTCCTGGACCTCTTGTTTCGATGTACGTATATTTATTAATATATGTGGCCCTGTTTGTTCGTTTTCATCTCTTTCAAAGATACTTTCTTTAGTAAAAACTGATTGGAAATTTTTGTTTAGTACCTCACAAATATCTTCTTCATTGATACAGATTTTCCCCTCATCCATGATGGACTGTATTTTATCTTTGACTTTTTTCTTCGTATGTAGCTGTAAAACATCTTCGGTTGATCAGTACTTTTATACTGTCTTCCTCAAACTGCTTCTGAGATTCTCTCCTTATGCTTGTTTAATAATTTCTTGTCTGTTTGTAGTTGTTATAATATACTCTTTCACTTTTATGTTGTCTGTATCCGATCCACAGCAAATCTCTTTTCCTTTTGCATTTTTACAGTGTTAAACCAGTTCTTTATCCTAATTTCCGTTTCGTTGTGCTGTGGGACATAATTCTGAACTCATGTTTCATATAATTCACAGAATTTTTTATATATATAAGACATATATCTTGTCCTCTAAGCTCCTTTTCCTAATCTATATCCTTAAAGTACTTCTTTAGGGCATGATAATTACCCTGTTTGTAATTTTTATTTTCTCTAACAATATCATAATTATGCTATCCTGAAATTGTAATCTAGTACTGCATGGTCACTTGTGCCGAATGGGAGGGTGATAGATTATATTGTCAGTTTCATTTTCTTGCCTAGTAAATATGTGATCTAATATTGTGGGGTCATCTGGTCCTCTTTTTCTGGTGTTCTCCTATACATGTTGTGTTAGAAAAAAAAAAAAAAAACTGTAAGATCCAGGAGCTTTTGATCCCAACAACTTTCTTAGCTTCTTACATCAAGAGTATGCCAGTTTATATTTGAGTTAAAAACATTAGTAAAATTCTTTTAGATTTTTCTTCCATTCTTTATAATAGGGTTCTTAAACTCTGAATTATCTTTTCTTCCAGGTCTTCATATTCACCTGTATCCCATGTGTTTTTCTTAGGTGGCATATATAATTTTAATGCAGTTATTTTCCTTTCTGATGTACTTATCTCCACTGCAATTAATTCTACTTGTGTCGGTATGTCTATTTCTATCTTATTTACTTGGCGTCTTTTCTCTGTATCCTAACTCCTACTTTTTTCAAATTTCTGTCTCTTCGCCAAATTTTGTACTCATCCAGATTTAAGAAGTCGTTCGATACCGTATCCTTAGAGTTAAATTTGTATCTGTTAGACAAATGTTATGAGGCTCATTTTCTATGGTATAGCCTTTTATCTCAGTGATTTGGATGGGCCTACCATTCCATCTACATTTGAGTGCATCAACTTAATCATATTCTTCACGTATCTGGCATTGGTTGGGTCTACTATCTTACTTTTATTTAGTCCCTGCTGTTTATGCGTCATTTTCTTACTTGAAATCCTACTATTTGAGAGGAAAAATTCTCTCGTCATCTGACCTTGCATCACTCTTTCTCTTTGTTTTTTCACTCTTTTCCTTTCGTAATCCCCATTCCTCTTGAGTTAGGCACCATACTTCATTGTATTCCTCTGATTCCTTAAGTTTGTTAGTATTGTTTAATACCTCTTCTACAGTGTTCACACTCTGCAAGGTTACTTTCAGAGGCTTTGGCTTGTTTCTTTCATATTTCCCTAATCCCTTAAATTCCTCTACCTCCTTCTCACAGATTTCCTCTGATACTAGTTTCAGTATGTTCATTATATTTACCATATTATTATCTCTGGTGATTCTATTCTTTATTTCTTCTTCTTCTTCTTTACCAGTGATGACTATAAATTTGTTATTCCCAGCTGTTTCCTTTATCAGCCTTGGGGTTTTTCTTATGTCTTTAGCTCCTCTTGCCATGTCTTTTGCTTCAGGCTTGTTTTTTGGATCTTGACTTGTTTTTGCTACTTCTGCCCATGTATTTTTTACTTCCCCTGTCTAATCTTTCATCATTACATTTGCCTGAGTTATCCTCTCATCAGTGTCTCTGCTTTGCTGTGTCAGATTACCTGCTTCTCTAATTATGTCTTTATCATTATTGTACTTCAAAACTCTCTCGTGGGTGACTACTGCATTTCCCATTTCGTTCATTTTCTTCTTAAAAATCTCCACCTCAGTTTGTAGCACACTTATTGTTGCATCTTTTCTCTTTAATTCCTTTACCAGTTCCCCATTTTTTCCTCTTGTTGCTACATTTTCTTCCTTGTTTCATCCAGTTCCAGTTTGAAAGTTTCCTTCAGTTTATTCACTTTCTCTGGTAATTTATTAAATGTATCCAGTTCCACCAGGTCTGTGTAGTCATCATTTTGTTTCTTACTGTTTCCCTTCCTCGTACTTAGATGCACTTCTTGAAAGCACGCCATCATAGAGAAATATACTTTCTACTTACAGTTTGGCATCTCCGTTATGTCAGTGTTGGAATTTACCTGGCGCCCACCTGTTGTGATGCGCGGCACCTGTCTGTCTGCTAACGCCGCAAATTCCGTAGGGTTTTGATTGATATTCTTTCTTTGGACTTCACCTTTACGATTTTACTTGCTCTACACTATTAAATCATCTATAATTTAGCTTTGTAACGGGCTTGACATATTAGATACACTTAGGTATTTGATGCAGCCGAGCAGATCCCAGTGACGCACGTCTGCCCTTTCCCACGTTCCACTCGTGTGTGTGTGTGTGTGTGTGTGTGTGTGTGTGTGTGTGTGTGTGTGTGTGTGTGTTTGTGTGTGTGTACCAAATATTTTGTCTTCACATTTGGTTTGCAGGTAGCTTGTACCTTAGCCAACAAAGAGTTTTGGCGGGCGATTTGCATTCGGCCTCCGATTGCATTTGTTTTCATTTTAATCTGGACTTGTTTCTTGTGAAACACCATGACTGAATTCCGTAGAAAATTGTCATTCTATCCTATAATGATCTGATATCTGTATGATTGTAACTGTAGTACAAAAGAAACGGCGCAACGTAGCGCAGTTTTTGTTAGAGCAAGGCAGTGAAAATGCTCTAACTTGAACAGTAACACAGTTTCCAGTCCAGACGGGACACCGGTTTCCGAGGAATGACTCATCTCTAGTCTTTTGCTTCAAATGCTCTAACTTGAAGAATAAAACAATTTCCAGTCCAAGCGGACAACTGTTCCTGAGTTACGACCCATTTCTTGGCTTTTACTTCAAATTTACTTTTAGTGAAGGGGATGGATTCATCCTTGGTCTGGCATTGAAATTGCCAGCATAACAGAAGCCAGAGTGACATGTTTGTTGTATTATCACTCTCTCGCCTCTCCTTCATCCCTGCAAATGCTCCTAAAGGTATATACTATAATGCTGTAGTATAATTTAGTATAACAGGAAACACTACTATTCTCTCTCTCTCTCTCTCTCTCTCTCTCTCTCTCTCTCTCAAATCAATAGGTGTCCTAGCAGGATAAGAATATGGCTAAAATCCTTGTTCCGTCTTGATCACGGAATGAGGAATTCATATTTCTGTTACCGTTCGACTGAAAACAGGAATTGACACCGAGCGGCCGTTAAGCTGGATTTCTATTATTTGGTTTGTAGGTAACATACCTTATCCAACAACGCATTTTGGGGGGCGATTTACATTCGGCCCCCGAATGCTTTTCTATAATTTCTGTTGATTTATCAGGCACTAAGCTGTAAATTCTGCTTACCTGCGGAAAAGAAAAATTTATGGAAATACGTCCGAACATTCATTTAATTCTTTATACCAAACCTACACTTCATTTTTTTTGACCACCTTCTTCTCGCGTATTCTTGTGTTCATATTCCTTCTTTTCTTTGGAAGCTTCTTTGTAGGCATTTCCTGAAATTTTCTGTCGTTGACTCACGGTTTTGTACCTTCTACTTCACCCTGTGCCATATCTACTATTCTAGTGACATTCTCGTTTTCTTTTTCTGTACTGGCATCTACTTCAGCCATGAACTTCAAGTGCTGTTCTGAACAAACGAACTAGGGTCCGCTCTCAACCCTCTTTTTTTCTGTCTGTCTGCCCTGCCCCCCCCCCCCCCTCTCTCTCTCTCTCTCTCTCTCTCTCTCTTTCCTAAAGGAACAAGGTGTATTTTTTGTTCGAATTTACCAGGCTAACTGTCTTCTTAGATTTAGTTTTACTTTACTTTTCACTCTTATGTGACCGCTGTCTACATTTACTCCGGTCAGTGCATTTACATTCTTCACTGTGCCTTGATGAACTTTGTTCAAGAGGATAGAATCTATCTCATTCTCTCCTTAACTTGTGGTTCCTTTTAAATCCACGTCAGACGTTCTTTTGAATGAAGATATTTCTCTGCTTAAGTTTCTTTTTCTTGAAAACAATATGATGAATGAATGGATGGATGTACGGTTCATTTCACTGACACTCCACTGATGGTTCATTTGCCATTTTTTTCCCTAATTCTTCCTTCCGTGCTAAGATTAAAATGCAAATCAGGTTTCATAATACTATATATATATATATATATATATATATATATATATATATATATATATATATATATATATATATATATCATCTGCTATTGAAAGTCCACTGCCGAATAAAGGCTTGTCCCATCCTTTTCCACGAATTCCTTGACTGACCTAATGTCTGCCTGCAAACTTATTTATCTCTTAATTCCACCTCCTGTCTGGCCTTTTTCTGCTACGCTTACGGTATGTTGGAGTCCAGTCAGTCAGCCTCTTGCTTTATTGGTAATCTCTTATTCTTGCTACCTGACCTGCCCCCCTCCATTTGTTTTCTTTGATAATATCCATGATATATCTGACTTTAGTATGCTCTCTCATCCTAGATGATCTTTTCCAATGCTCGTTGAAAACGTATTAGTTGATTTTCCATCGATCTTGTCACTTCCCAGGTCTCAAAACCCTAAATCATAGGTAGGACTATACATTCGTTACATAATTTTTTCTGTTTCATACAGAGTGCCAAGCTGCTTTCGTGATGTCACTATGTTTAGCGATAGCTTTCCACCCAACTGTAATGCGTCTTTTCATTTTGCTATCAAGGTTTTTCGTTTGTTTAAGTATTTGTCACAAGTAATTGTACTCCTCGACTTCTTCAGGAAATTCGTCGCTTATTCTGATAACGTTATTTGGTGTAATTAGATTAAACATCACTTTAGCAATACTCTGGTTCATCTTTAGCTCTCCTTTGAGACTTTTTCTATTTTGGTCATTTAACATTTCTTGCAATGACTCTGCTACAATGTCATCTGCGGATCTTGAATGGTTTAGGTTTTCTCCATCTATATTTACTACGTTCTTCTTCCAGGCTAGGCTTTTGAAATTACTTTCTAGGCAAGCTGTAAATGATATTGGTGAAACTGTATCTCCGTGAAGCGCGCACTTTGTCGTAACTTGGGGGGGGGGGGTCTTTATGTAATTTAACTGATGCAGTTCCCTCTTTATATAATTTTTCGAACAATTTTACAATGTTATCATTTACTCTTTGTTCCCACAATGAATTCATAATTGCTCCACTGAGTCGAAAGCCCTTTCGTTATCAAGAAAATCTAAGCTCAGTGGTTTATTATATTCTATAGTTTTCTCAATTAGCAGATTCATTGTATGTAGATGATCAGTAGTCGAATTCTCCTTCCGGAAACCTGCCTGTCCACGAGGTTAGTTTTCTCCCTGATTTGTTGCTATTCTCTTCGTAAGGTCTTCAGTGAAGAGTTTGTAAATAACGGGTAATAAGCTAATGGATCGATAGTTACTAAGATTCTTTGAGTCGCCTTTTTTGTAAAGCAAAATAACTATTGCATTACACAAAGATCTGAAAATTTTCTTCTGAAAGCACGGAGTAAATAGGTGAGCGAGCCTGTTCTGCACTTTTACTCCTGCATCCAACTGAAAATATGCCATTATTTCATCTTCTCCTGAGGCCTCACCTTTTTACCCTTCCCCGTCCTGGAGGGGCTCAGGAACGGGTATTGTTTTCATTCAGTTTGTCCTTCTGTTTGTTTGTTTGTATGTTTGTCTGTTTGTCTGTCTGCCTGTTGACAACTTTGCGCGAAAACTACTGGTACGATTTTGACTAAAATCACAGGGATGATGGGCCATGACCTTCTGATCACTTGATTAAGTTTTAGGCCAAATTGGGCCAAGGACCATGCTGTAGGGCCAAAAATGTAAAAAATAAATAAATAAATAAAACGGGGATGGATAAAACTCGTTTTTTCGCCATAACTCCTTTCAAATTCGTCATATCGACAAGAAACCAAAATCTAAAAGTGCATCTTTCAAATTTGCATCCTATAACATGCCTTATTACATCATGGGGGTCACCCCCCAGTTAGCGGTAGGGGAGTCAATGTCATGTGGGTAGGCCTAAAATTTCAAATGGGCATAAAATCGTAAATTTTCACCCAATTCACTCCAAATTTGATATGTGACATCTTTGACTAGATATCCTGTTGTGTTTATACGTCAGCACTACAGTGACTGCCGGGGACGGGTTTGTTGTGCCTTGGCACCGCTTCGTTTCATACTTTTAAAAGAAATGTTTATTTTGTCAGGTGTTACCTCAGGTATTTCATTTGTTTGAACTGAAAAGTGAGCTATTGGTACTACTGTCTTTGATGCATACAGTTTTTAGTTAAATTTTTCGACTCTCTTCACCATCCTCTCTCTGTATTTAATGACTTCACTTTCTTTTTCATAGATATAATTTGTTGCTTTCTTAGTGCAATTTTACTTCGGACCTGTTCCAGACTATTTTCTTTTCTGATCATTTCTTTAAACTGATCTATGTTTCTCTTTCTTTTTTCTTCTCACAGTCTCCTGTTGTTAAGCTTATTTAATTCTGCTCTTTCTATTTCAGGTTTCTTTTTTTTTTCTTTCTTTTTTTCATCTGTCTCTTTTCATAAGCTGGAGAGTCATTTTTACCTCAGCTAACGAAGTTGGAGGAGGTTATGTATTCACCTATGTTTGTTTCTTTGTTTGTCCACACGATATATCCAAAACTTCTCAGTGAATTTCAGTTAAATTCTATGGAAGGGCAAGCCATGGGCCAAGAAAAAATTGATAAAGTTTGGGGCCGGAAGCGGATCCGGATCCAAATCCTGCAACGGCATTGGCGGAGGTTGGCGCTCTTTCGGGGCTTTGTATTTGAATACTTGTTGTCTTTGGTTCTATTGGTCTTCCCTTCTTCCTACACTGATTCTTATAGTACATTTGTCAGTCTATCATTCACCTCATCAATATCACACCCTGCATAACTTAGAGCCTGAAATTATTTTGTTATTTCTAACTGAAAAGCTGCTCTGTTTATGCTTACTTTTAAGCATATATATATTTTAAGCATATATATATTTTTATATTAGCTTCTGTCTTTGATTTTCAAAACTGAATCTGGTTCTGCAACCCACCATTCTATTATCATTTCCTGTATTTACGTTGTTGTTAACTGTGACATTTTTGTTCGTGTTACTCTGCTGTAATGAAGTCAGTTTCATTCTTTGTTTCACCATTTGGACTTCTCAAGGTTCATTCTCTCCCTGTTCTTTTGCGAAAGAATGTGTTTATTACCTTCGCCAAAAAGGTTTTGTTTTAACCCACGCTGGTAGGTTGGTTGGTTTGTCTGTCTGTTAGCAGGATTACTCAAAGCGTAATGTACGGATTTTGATTACAATTTGTGAAAGGGTGGGCCATGGGCCAAGGAAGAAATTATTTAATTTTGAGGGTTGATCCAGATCCAGAGTCTATCGCACAATATCTCCAAAAGTTCTTAACGAATTTCAATGAAATTTTGTGGAAAGGTGGGCCATGGACCAGGAAAAAATTGATTAAATTTTGGGGAGGATCCGGATCCTATATCCACGGAACCGGATCCAGAATTTCTCAAAAAATCATAAACTGATTATGATAAATTTTGTGGAAAGGTGAGCCATGGTCCAAGGAAGAAATTAGTAAATTTGGGGAGGGATCCGTATCCGGAGTATCCTGCACAATATCTCCAAAAGTTCTCACTGAATTTCAATGAAATTTTGTGGAAAGGTGGGCCATGGACCAAGAAAGAAATTAATTTGGGGGGCGGATCCGAATTCGGATCCTTTTTAATGGCAATGTCATTAGCGGCAGTGTACACTTTCTGAGCACTTTCTAGTTATTCTCAGATTATTCATTTCAGCAAAGTTTACCACCATTTCACCTCTGTTATTCTTTTCTTCTACTCCGAATTTTCCCATACATGCTTTTCCATTTTTCGATTTGCCAACTCTTTCATTGAACTTTCCCATCAGTAGCACTACATAAGTAGGAATGGTACAGGTTCAGAGTAGCGTCCTCTCCTAAAGGGTATGGAAGCATTCGCAGGAAAACGGTAGCAAAGCTTAGTTCTACGTTTATGAACTAAACTACTCGCAAGGTCTTGCCAACCTTCGTAGGAGTCGCAAAATCGAACCGTAAAAACATCGACTTTGTTTTTCTTCTTTCTTTCCTCTTCATCAGTCATAACTCCAAAACAAAGGCGAACGCGAGCGTACTATACACCAAAATGCTGCTTGTTAAGTGTAGATGTTTGTTTCCATGTTTAGAAATGTATTCAGGCTGCGGTTCGCGAGTTACGGCCTGAAAACCGCATCGCGGTCAACCGTAAGTGCGCCATTTTGCGCAATGTTAGTTAACTACAGCTCGCTAACAGTTAAAGAACGTACCAGAAAAAAGTTTCAGGGGAAGGCACCCTCGTTTTAGTATTTCAGTATGTTATGCATGTAATAATCCAAATCTAACAGTTGCTTAATGCATAATTATACTTCCACAAAAGCATCATAAACTTGAAAACTAAAATTTTCTTCTAAAATGATTGTTAAGAAGTAGGAATGGCAAAGGTACTGAGATAAGAGATGAAAAAAAGCACAGAAAGAAGAGAACGTTCAGGATGGGAGGAGATTTGGAGACATACCCATTATTATATTCCACCAGCTACAAGTTTGTGGCTAAAGTGTGGTATGTAGTAATGTGTATAGTTTTCATGGCAGAAGGAGGCACGGAAGCCCCCAGAACTGCCTTTTGTGGTGAGTGTGTGAGAAGGTGAATGTTGAAGACGAGGAGGGAGAGTTGAAATACGGATTTCGATGTACGAACGAGTGCAGGGTTGTACGGTCAAACATCGATGAAAGGATCGGGTCAACCCGGAGTCCGACCAGTAAGGAGCATAGTGCACGAACAATTAAATCTCATCCCCACCTTCCCTAAATCCCTCCACTCCCCCCGCCCCTTATTTGGAGTGCTAATTACTGTAAATACCAGGGGTCACAATCTCCTCTCACTCTGACGCTTTGGCAAGTAAGCAATAAAAAAATATCTTTGTCTCTCTCTCACCCCCCCCCACACACACACACACACACACGCACACACAAGTAAGTTATGTCCGAGGTGTTCAGGTGAGCGAGACGTTCCATGTATTGAGCCACTTGTCATTGTCAGGAAAGGAGTATGCACCAGTATTATTTCTTCCTACAGATTTATGGAGGTGGCAGTACACTAAATTTAACCTGAGTAGCTGCCTCTCCTTTCTGTACCTTGCTTCTTCTACTTCTTCTTCTTCTTCTTCTTCTCTCTCTCTCTCTCTCTCTCTCTCTCTCTCTCTCTCTCTCTCTCTCTCTCTCTCTCTCTCCACACACACACACACACACACACACACACACACACACACACACACACACACACACACACACACACACACATGCATATTATCCACTGGAATTATAAACAACTTGAGAGCAAGAGTGATAACTAGGTTTTACTATTTTTCATACTGTCCTATACCCGTTTCAGCCCAGACTTTTGTCCTCTTGCAGCTTATTTCACGTAGCTGAATGACAGAATAAGGCAATGCTATGGCTGTAAATCTTTTCCACTACACTTTTTCATGACTAGCATCATATAATAATCTATTGCTAGAAAGGACCCCCTGAAGATAGAGAGAGCGCCAAGTTGGAGAAAAATTGGTATAGTGTGAATCAGAAATGAACGTCAGCAACGACAGAAATGCATGCGAAACTCGAAATTTTGTACAGACTTTGTGTTTATATGACCGAGTAATTGTATGTTATCGGTATGAACCTGGAGGTTGTGAACATACAGCAAGCTTGTAAATGGATGCACTACCAGCATGAGCATTGTACTTATGCCGCAGCTGGTTTTGCACACAGGTTAGGAGACTGCTTACTGAGTGGCTATCGGATAACCACAGAGTTACAGACTTTCTGCCTAATTTTTCTCTCCAATCTGATGACATATTCCATTGCTATCTCCGGACTATTACAGTTAGTTTGAGAGAGACTTTTGAACCTTATGCCTTCATTAACTAATTCAGTACGAGATGTTTTTCCAACGTAAAATAAAATCATCTGAAACTAGCGAGAGTCAGCTAAAATAATATGCTATCGTTTTAGAATAAACTCATGGGAAGACGAAACTTCCTCATGAAAACCAAAATTCCCTTAACTTATTTACTTCAGCATTTCGGGATCAGACGCCTGGAGGATATCCGTATTTATCCGTAGTATTTTGTATATGAGAGAAGCGGGTGTGAGTTGGGAGCGGGGCAGTGAAATGGCGAGGGACAGGGCAACGTGGAGCGATTTGTCTGTGGCCACCGCGAACGGGATTAAGGCGTCTGGCAATAGATAGATAGATAGATTTTTGTATACGTTTCCCCTCAAATGATTTTATCTCTACCGGCATCTGATTATCAAGACTGAATCTCCTCACCCTAAAGATATTATTTATCCTATTCTAACTAGGTTGAGACAAGCCATTGCTCTCGAAGAGTTAAGTGCAACCTTCATTATTCTGTCCTAAATTAGGGGTCTTTCCGAAGATTGGTAGCCTACAATCGTATCGTAGCAGGAAGTATCGAATGAATATGATGTCTTCCGGCTGGATGGGTTAAAGCTAGCGTGAACGTCCGTTTTCTGTAATCCTTAGAGTGTGAGCAAATAATCTTTATCTGCACTTTAGGCTTGTCTAGGTTTGCTGGGAGTTTTTACGATTCATAACATCCGGCCGCAATCAGCAGGAGACTCTGTGGATTACATATTTCGCCTACCTCTGTGAAAGGTAAAGCTGGCGTCAGATGCCATTAGGCCTTTACGCGATGCTCATCTCCCTAAATTTAGCCCTTGAGCCTGTGGCTGGTTCTTCACCCAGTATCCTTTGATACCATTCATGACCCTCGTGCGGTGTGGTACGGTGAGGATCTGTCCCTTCTCCCTTGGGGGCTACGTTGCGAATGAATATGTGTGTGTGGATGAGTAAATTGGGAGTGGGTCGTCCTGTCATGGCTACCTCCCATTCTTTGGGGGAAGCAGCCTAGGTATATAGATAGATTAATAGATTATCCATGTTACCAGTTACCTCCCCTTGGTTTTACCTTATAGTAGGTACTCATTGTGCGTGTACCCCAATCAGTTCATAAAGGGAGGATGGATGCCCGAGAGGAATAAAGCCAGCTGCCCCCATCAAACTGCAGTCAAGACTGCCCCTATATCAGGGCGGCCCCACTGACGGCTCCACACTAACTACGACGATCCCCCATGGCGTCTTTTCACGCACCCCCCACTGACACACAGTTACATCCACATGAATTATATATAAAAAGTCATAAAAAATATTTTGAATATTTATTAGAACCGAATTAAACGAATATTATTCTCTTCTTAAATCTAAGAAGTCATGGTATATGAATATTAGCAAACCTTGTGATAAAAAAGACAGTTATTGACAGTTAGATCACTGACTCTAAAACATTTTTTTCTCTTTCAGATGTTGTCCCCAGCCTCATACTGCTCTCAGTACTTAAAGTTTCCCGTCAGTAATTGTGGTCTGAATCCCTTTATACCTCAGTAGTTTGCTTTCCTTAACAAGGCGAGCTTGCAGCGTTACAAGCAGCGACTCCCGGTGCAGCAGTAGGGCAAAATTGTACAGTTTGTGGGATATTTATGAGTTTTTTATGACTCGTCGGTGCCAACTCTCAACGTCCACGCTTGTACCGATTTCCATAACCATGAAACTGCTAGCTTCCGGAACTTGGTTACTGATCCATTTCTCGGATGGAGACACACAGTGGTCACAAATCTCGTTAAGTGTGGGGACGTCGGGAGGTGGAGGTGGGGTTGATCGTCGAATGGAGATGCTGTGGAAAATGTAGGACCGTCAGGTTGAGTCGTCCTGGTACAGGAGTCGTCTTCACCAGACACCGTCCGCCGAGGATTTAAATATTAACGCTAACGCTCCGGGAGCTTTGCAGTTATCCACTCTCACTACTCAGCCACTCTGGCTACTCATCCCCCACAGCCGTAGATCTATAGAACACCTGCAGAGTTATATATCTGTTTTTGGACCGATTAAATATAATAAAACGCTGGTGGAGCAACTGCCAGGGTCATATGCCGCCGGATCTGTTTTATGAAAAGTAATTTCACACACACACACACACACACACACACACACACACACACACACACACACACACACACACACACACACACACACACACACACACACACACACACGCATGCGCGCGCGCGCAGAGAGAGAGAGAGAGAGAGAGAGAGAGAGAGAGAGACAGACAGACAGACAGACAGAGACAGAGAGACGGACAGACAGACGGTTAGGTAGAAAAATTAGAAAATATATAATAAGTAGACATTTAAATAATTAAGAACTCGAAAGATACGATTTTAACTTTAAAGTAAAACAACAGAGGCGAAATACGATGATGCAGTAGTTCCTTTAGGCCACATTATGAAATGCTACATCAGTTGCGGGTGTGGCCTCCATCCATATCCCATAGCGCCAACACAGTCTGACGGGGAAAGCAATTGATTAAAATTGCCAGTGTTCGTTAGGTGTATCTGGACTAAATTACCTGTTATCTCCTGGTGATTATATTTAGCTTTCATGAATCCAATCGTAGAAGAATGGTGAAGAACATTTTATATTAAACTTTTCCACTGCTTTTGACTTCACAGACCTAAATAAAACATTCAAATGGTAACAAGAATAACACGAAAAACGTTAAGTATGATTATTTCCATGTAAGGGGAAACCGGAATTTGTGGCATGGCCTCTTTTGCATAATGGGAAAGCTGCACAATAACAGGGTAACCCATTTATTTTGAGTGTGGGAGAGAACGGTGGGAATGGGAGACAGGAACAAGAAAGTTTTAGGAAGCGTGTGGTTGTTTTAATAAGATATCCACTGTCAGAAATTTGGCAGAGTAGATACAGACACGAAAGAAGTGGACTGCTGCCTTCATGGATCCAAAGAAAGCACAGAATACTCTAGACGGGCACTCAGTGGAGCACCTCTCTTCGACAAGGGCAACATAATTTCCAAAACGCTCTTCATAGTGGGTTAGGTTTTCTCATCACTGATTAGGGTTTCGCAAAAAGTGTTTTCCGCATCCAGAATCTGTAATACGATCCGGTTCGGTCCCAAACGTCAATCGATTGGTCCTTGGGACATGGGCTATCTACCCACCAAATGTGGTCCACATCTCTCATTTAGTTTTTGAGTAATCTTGCTAACAGACAGTCAAACACAAACAAAGAAACAAGGGTGAAAAGATACTCTTCTTGTCGGAGAGAACAAACTGGGTAAAAACATATTCTCATTGTCGGAAAGAATTAGACAGATTTTTGTGGACGCTAAGACGTAATTGGAAAATTGCCGAATGCTAGCTGTTGATATATATATATATATATATATATATATATATATATATATATATATATATATATATATATACAGGAAAGGATGTGGATATGTTATATCTGAAGTGGGAAGGGGAAGGAGGTGGACCTGCTTGTGCTGCTGTTAGTTGACGATACGGTTTTCACGGACTGACTAATTGATTGAGATATTTTAATTAGCCAAATCAATACTACAACATATAATGGATCCTTAACCCAAGATTGCTAACGTCAGGTAAATTTCCCCCTGCGCCTTATCTTTTCCGTGATTACCGCATGATAAGGAAGGGTACGCAGCTGTCTTTCCACAAGTGCTCAGGTCATCCTAGCCTCTTGCCATGATAGGCAGTGCGCCTTTTCTCTCCTATGTTTCCCCTCGTCTGGGGGGATTGAAGGGAATTTTACCCAACGTTAGCAATGCAGGCAATATTTTTTTTCCATGACATTTTCAAGCCAGGGGAAGTGACACACCCAGCTTGAATCTCCAGGGACCAAGAATAATCTTTAGGAAAGCTAATGTCCTTTGAAGCAATATTTACTGTGTTATAGATTTGAAGGTAAAATATCCTATTTTTTTTTACTTTTTTGTAAAATCACATGTAACTTTATTTTTGGATACTGTGCGTTCTTTTTTGCATGTAAAGGAAGTGTGAGAGTTGTGTTTTCATACCTTGTTTTCAGATTTAAAAAAGATTGAGTGTACGTATTTTTAATTTCCTAAAATTGGGTAAATTCTCCCATGGTTAGCAGTAACGTTTCAAAGCTGACGTTAGCATTCTAGAGTTAAAAATTAAGAATATGGCTGAACATTTCAGATTACAAATTCCCATAATGTCATTTACGTTAACCAGTCTCGAAGTGGTCTTCAGTGCTTTGCATACTTTGTACTCGAAGCTATAATTGCCTCATGATTATCACTATACTGGCTATCTTTGTAACTGCACGAAAGCCATAGAGTCCGTGTTGGCAAACATGTACAAAAATATCCACAGTTGATGTAAACTTATTCAAGCGGGAAATATGCAGACATTGACAGTATAACTAAGCAAAATTATCTATATGCAGTATACAGATCGAGAAATTATAAACGCGTGTTTATACAACTGCTTTTTCATAACAGATATCAAACCTATCTAAGAATCGCGTATTAACAAGCATCCTATGGTCTGCACATAGATGTACCTGACTAGTAACATACATTTTACCAGTACATACACATAAATACATATACAGTATAAATAACATACGCACATAGACACCTAAAATCATATACACAGATACACTAATACAATCAAGTGCAAATTTATATAAATATAAACACATATGTTTACACGTATAGAAAGTTCTCGAATATAAATTCACATAAAATAATACGGATTATTTCTCATAGAAATGCATGCACACATATACAAATACATTCACATATAAATACACATAAATACATAAATAGGCCAGCACATGCAAGAATGTTGGAACCTTTAAAAACGATAAGAAATCCGTACACAATACACAAATGTATAAATGATGTCAGCTCAACAATAAGAACATCAGTTGTGTTTTAGGTGGGATGTTTTTAACTTTTGCAATGAATATTCTTGTAATGCTTTCTTCAACTGGAAGTGTTTTCTTTTCCTCTAATATTCAAAGGCAACTGGATCCAGATCTGCACTCTGCGCTACATTATTCTCACCAACAAGGAGAGTATGTTTTCATCCCTGTTTGTTTGTTTGTTTGTTTGTTAGTCTGTTTGCAGGATTACTCAAAAACTAAAAGAGAAATTTGGACCAAATTTGGTGGGTTGATAGCTCATGTCCCAGGGAAAAGTCGATTAACTTTTGGGACCGATGTCTGTTTGTTTGTCTGTTAACAGGATTACTCAAAAACTAAGAGAGATTTGGACCAAATTTAGTGGGCAGATAGCCCATGTCCCAGGAAACAGGCGATCGTATTACAGATTCTGGATCTGGAAAACACTTCTTGCCAAACCCTAATCAACAAGAGCAATCCGAAATTGCGAACTTCCGCCAAGGTAGAGTGTGTGGTAGACCTCGTGGAGATGTTATCTTGTAATTTTTGTGGAAGCATTGTAGGCATTACTGTTCGAGTTTTACGCAAAACTGTTTAAATTGCCACTATCCCGCAAAGGTAGAATCCCTTAAAAACTTCCAAAATCCGAATGATGATCGACATTACTACCACAATCTAATGTATTGTTCCTTGGGGCATACCCTACCCCTCCCCCCAAAAATTCAGCAAAATCCGTCCATAAGCTGAGTAATCCTGCCAACATAAAACAAACAAACGCCAGCAAAAACATAACCTCCTTGGGGGTGGTAATGATGAGAAATCCTAACTCATTATGAAGAGTACCTGGGAAATGACGTTGCCTTGGTCGGAAAGAGATGTGCTCCAATGATTGCCCTTCTAGTTGATGTCTGTGACTGTCATTCTGTCATTAATGGCATTTCTAAAGCATGTTCTTTTCGTAACTTATAGTATCTGTCTTGTACGGCGTTGGAATATGTTCTGACTTTATAACTATTAAGGGATTTATATGTGAAAGGAGCATTACAGTACATGTTTATTATTATCCATCTCATTTTTACTTCGTAAAACAGTCTATTCGGATGATCATATACGGGGTGAAAGGTAGTAGTTCTCAAGATTATTTCTGGACAATGTGGAGTGGTATAGTCTACCTCTTTCACTGCACAATCACTGATTATTAGCGGATCCCGATGTTGCTGTAGAGTTTTGTTTCGATGAAAATTGATGGATATTGTTTTATCAATATTCAGAGTAAGTTCACCGCTATTTATCCATTTATCAATATACATCAGTTCGTTATTGCCATTTGTATCAGGGAGTGGAGACTGCTGACTGGTACTTATCGTACTAACTTCATCAAACAAGACAAATTGACATATCTTAGGGTCTACTAGAGTTGACAAGATCATTTATATACAAAAGGAACAGCAGTGGTCCCAATATGGATCCATGTGTTACTCCAAAGGAAATTACTTTTGTATCTAGAGCATGATCATTGAACTGAACATATTGTTTATGATCACGTAAATGCGGTTGGAATCATGGAAGGGAAATTTCTCAAACACCATAATATTCTAATTTCGTCAATAAGAGCCTGTAGTCAACAGTGTCAAATGCTTGGAGCGATCCAAACTTACTAGTGTAAATAATATGTAATCATGAGAGCACAACATGAGGTTAGTAAATGATATAAAAGCAGATTCTTTGATGTACTTTTCTGTAATATATTTTGGGCATCTAGCGATGTATAATTATTGCAGCCGTAATCAATAAACGTCTAATACATAATTTTTTTGTTTTAATATTCCTAAAAGCTGAAAGTACGGACGCTGGCATTATAGTTCTTTATCACTTATATCTCTCGTCAGAAAAACTGAGGAAACTTTAGCTGTCTTTAACTTGTCTGGGAATATTCCAGTCACAACAGCAGAGGTGCACATATGTAAAAGTACTATACACAATATCTGTGATTTCCTTTATAACACTAATAGCAAAATCATCTTTGCCAGAACCAGAATTTTTTGTCTCATTAATGAGTCAGCAACTCATCTTCTGTTACTGAAGTAAACGTGAAAGGATGCCTGTCTGTTACTCAAAGTTGATCTATGTCGAACGTACTCATATTCTGAGCAAGAACCTTTCCAACAATTGTATAATAACCATTGAATTCATTTCCAAGTCTATCTGGCAAGTCTATTTCACTGTGCACTATCAAGAAATTGCTCACTCTTATATTTCCTTCTATTCCAAGGTTAGTGCTGATGATTTTTCATGTTTCCTTACTGTTACCCAGCTTACGCTGTCTATTTTTTGTTAAAGTAAGTGGCCTATGTTCTTTTCCATTCTTAACGTAACTTCATTACGCAGCCTTTGGTATAAGTTTCTTCGTATGCTTTTTTTTTTTTTCCCCGCAGATTCTCGCTGAAGCATGTTTTTATCTTGAATCGTGGCCCGTAATTCTGTAGTTATATATGGTTTTGCAACATGGCCACTTTCAACATTTTTTCTATCCGTGAAAAATATCTATTAAAAGAAGCTTTACAAATTGTTTGAAAATAATCATATATAATATTTGGGTCATCATATGAATAGATCAAGTCCGATGTGACCTCCCTTATACTGTTTTTTTTTTTTTTTTATGTGCATATTATCCTACCAAAATTTGTGCATCTAATTTTATTATAAACTCTGAATCCTTTTCCTACTTCATAGATAAAAAGCAGAAAATACTGAAAATGATCAGAAGCTTTGATAAATATAATAGCATTATTATGTTAATAGTACAGTAAAATTATTCGACCAAATGTAATCAGCTATCGTGACTGTGTTTGCAGTCATCCTTGTTGGCTTAAGCACTGCATTACAAAACAGAATAACATATCTCTATTAATTCATGTACGGGCATGTTAGTTGCAGACTTCAAAAGATCTAAATTGAAATCTCCGCCTGCACAGCACTTCTTTCTCTCGTCGTCATTGATTAATAATAGGTTAATACAGGACTCAAAAAAATCTCCATCTTTGTTAGTGGTCACCGATGGATAAAACCCACTGTTGCATTACTTTTGCTATTATCTTCAATTCCTACAAAAGTAGTTTTTGTAAAATTTTCCTGAAGTCTCAGATCAACTCGCTCAAGGCCAGTAACACTATCTGTCGCCTAAAGAGCACCCCCCCCCCCAGTTACGAATGAAAGTATTAATGAACAGTAACAGGGAATTCTGTACAAGTGCTGAATGTCAGCAGTTAATGTAGTTTAAGAAGACCCAATAATATTAAATGTATGGTGTAGAGGAGTTAGATGTATGTTGATAAATTCGCCGTTGTTATTTTCTTCTAATGCAAATGAGAAGGAACCAAAGGCAAGGAACCCGTAAACAATTCCTTCCAAGAAAAAAAAAAAAAATTACAAATGTGAGCCAAATTCAAGATCTGTTCATTTCGAGATGCCTAGGCACACTGCGTTTGAGAGACTGGAGACCATAAGAAGTTGGAAATACGGACAGAGGGAGACAGTTCCAGAGTTGACCCGTTACATAAATGAAAGACTGGGAGTAACGGTTAACTCTTGCATTAGAGAATTAGACAGAAAAGGGATGAGAGTTTGTTGCTAGACGGGTGCTACGCGCCCGTCATAGAAGTGGCGGGATGCAAGCAGACAGTTCAGAGGAGCAGTGACCATGGAAGTAGCGATAGAAAACAGATAAAGACGCAACAGTGCGGCGAAGAGACAAAGGTTGAAGAAAGCCAGTAAGAGAAGGAGAGTTAATGAGACGAAAAGCCTTTGACTCCACCCTATTGAGAAGGGTTGTATGTGGGGAGCTTCCCCACACATGAGAGTTGTACTCTACACAGAGGTGGATAAAACCCCTGTATAAAGCCAACAACCGTGCAGGGGTAAAAAAGATACGGAGTCGGCTTAGCACACCTAATTTCTTGGAAGCAGATTTTACAAGAGATGTAATATGATCTTTCCAAGATAAATCATGAGTGAAAGAAACCCCAAGCCTGTTCAAGGATGATGCAAGATTGAGCT
This sequence comes from Coenobita brevimanus, assembly GCF_032717465.1. NCBI lineage: Eukaryota > Metazoa > Arthropoda > Malacostraca > Decapoda > Coenobitidae > Coenobita > Coenobita brevimanus. Next base: position 45,823,859 of record NC_137053.1, on the reverse strand, counting down.
GCATATTGGTAAACATCAGTGGGTACTCCTGTGGAAGATTCTGTCCGGTTGATAGGTGTAAGAACTGAGTCTTTGATGCATTAAAAACAACAAGATTATTTTTACCCTAGTCAGAGATACGAAGCAAGTCAGACATTAGGAGTGCCATAGCCTCATCCCTTGTTTGTTGAAGTAACTGCTGGGATGGACGTTGCAGGAACTGAATGGAAAAGTGAGGGGTGGAATCATCAGCGTATGAATGTATAGGGTTAGATGTACAGCTTAGAAGATCATTGAGGAATAAAAGGAAGAGAGTTGGTGATAGAACAGAGCCCTGAGGAACACCACTGTTAATAGATCTACGAGAGGAACGATGGCCGCCCACAACAGCGGCTACAGAGCAACGAGAAAGGAAGCTGTAGATGAAGGCACAGATAGAAGGATAGAAACCGGAAGAGGGCAGTTTGGAAATTAAAGATTTATGCCAGACTCGATCGAAAGCCTTTGAGATATCAAGTGCGATGGCAAAGCTTTCGCCAAAGTCCCAAAAGAAGGATGACCAGGAGTCAGAAAGGTAGGCGAGAAGATTGCCAGTGGAGCATCCCTGGCGGAACCCATACTGGCGATCAGAAAGATGGTTGTGATAGGAAAGATGCTTTAAAATTTTTTTGTTAAGAATAGACTCGAGAACTTTTGAGACACATGATGTTAAAGCAATTGGACGATAGTTAGAGGGTTGGGAATGGTCACCCTTCTTTGGGACTAGCTGAAAGAGAGCAAACTTCCAGCAAGAAGGAAAGGTACAAGTTGATAGACAAAGGCGAAAGAGTTTACCTAGGCAGGGTGTAAGCACAGAAGTACAGTTCTTGAGGACAACAGCAGGGACTCCATCAGGCCCCTATGCCTTGTTAGTACTGAGGCCAGTGATGGCAGAAAATACATCAGCTGAAGAAAATCTTATGTCAGCCATGAGGAAGTCAGGGGGAGGAAGTGATTTAGGAACAGCACCGGAATCGTCTAAGGTGGAATCGGAGGAGAAAGTCTGAGTGAAGAGATCTGCTTTATCAGTAGAAGAAATAGCTACAAAGCCATCAGAGTAGAAAAGAGGAGGGAAGGATGATGAGGTAAAGTTGTTAGAAAGGTTTCTGGCAAGGTGCCAGGATGAGCGAGAAGAATTTGAGTTGGAGAGTTGAGAGCATTTAGTACAGATGAAATTATTTTTAGCAGAGCGAAGAACAGACTTAGCACGATTCCGGGCAGAAACATATAAAAGATGTGATTCTAGGGTGGGTTGACTCCCGTACTTTTTATAGGCCCTCTCCTTGGTGGGGACAGCATTAGAACAAGCGCGATTAAACCAAGGGTTTCTTGGATTAGTCAAGGGATATGAGAAAGGAATGTATGCTTCCATGCCTGAGAGAATAACATCTGTAATGCGCAAGGCACACTCAGATGGCTCCCGGCCACGGAAGCAATAATCATTTCAGGGAAAGTCAAAGAAGTACTGCCTGAGGGCCTCCCAATCCGCATCTCCAAAGTGCCACAGACGACGTTTCTTTGGAGGGTTTGCAGGCCGTACCGGAGCAATGGGACAGGTTAAGGTAATAAGGCTGTGATCAGAGGAACCCAGCAGAGAGGAAAGATTAACAGTGTAAGCAGGATTAGTTGTAAGGAAGAGGTCAAGTAGGTTGGAGCTCTCTCCAAGGCGGTCAGGGATATGGGTAAGGTGCTGTACAAGCTGCCCTAGGTCATTAAGGATAGAAAAGATGAAGGCTTGTTCACCAGGTGGATCAGTGAAAGGAGAGGAAAGCCAAAAGTGATGGTGAACATTGAAATCTACTAGAATGGAGATTTCAGAGAAAGGAGAAATGGATAGAAAGTGTTCCATTGTAGAAGTAAGATAGTCAAAGAATTTTTGATAGTCAGTAGAATTAAGGGATAAGTAAACAGCACAGATATATTTAGGCAGAGAATGACAGGAGAACCAAAGCCAAAGAGTAGAGAATTCAGAAGAATCAAGTTCAGGAACACAAGAGTAAGATAAGTCGCTGTGTACATATACACAACAGCCACCTTTGGCTTTGAAATGAGTATAGAGAAAGTAGGAGGAAACAGAAAAAGGTTTGCTGTCAGTTGCCTCAGACAGGTGAATCTCTGTCAAGAAGAGAAGATGAGGTTCAGAGGAGGAGAGGTGGTGTTTGACAGAGAGAAAGTTAGAGGAAAGGCCGCTAATGTTGCAGAAATGAAGAAGAACTGAGTCAGACAGTGGTTCCAAGCAGCTCTTAGAGTCGTCACCGGGAGAGGGGCGCATGGTGGAGACATTTATGGTCTTCCCCCTGGGGACTCCGAGGCAACGGTAGAAGTGAAGTGTGTACTGTGCATGTACTTTGGTGTTGACAGGTAGAGAAACATGTATTAGAGAGCATGCTGGCCTACTCTCTGTGTTACTGAAACACTGAGAAGGTTCAGCAAAGGGGGATGGTCAGGAACTAGTCCTGAGGGCTGATGAAACGGGAGCTCCAGCTCTCCCTATCAAGGGCAATACTATCAATATTATACCATATTAGGAAAAAAGTTTTGGGTAATGTACGAAAAGGATTGTTCTGGAAGTCAGCAAGAATATAATTCCATCTAGGACTGCTCTAAAAAAAAAAAAAAAAAATTGTTCAGAGTTGGCTATAGAATTGTAACAGCGTTATCATGTTATTCTTGCTATAGGAATTAACATTTTAAGTTAACAAACCTGTTGATCTAAAGCAGAAAATAGGAAGCAAGTTGTTATTTATTGTTCGAGCTGGCAAAGCGAGCTAGAACACCAAATTTAGTTACAGTTTGGACCCCCGACATATGTACCCGAACGATAGATTTATCGCTTCAGCAAGAAATGCGGGCAGGGGCGGGAGGAAAACTCTGTAGTACAGTAGCGAAATTTTTTGTATATCTCAGCCAATTTTGAAGTTACAGGAAAGATAGACACCAATTTGGAAATCGCATAAAAATCCTCAATTATTATCATTTCATAGACAACACGTAATTCACAATAGTTTTTCCGTAAATCGAGGAAACGATATTTTATAAGGCAGATTACCATAACAGCCAGCTGCGCAAGAAGTAATTGTCTAAGGTTGCGTGAGCAGCGCAGCAGTATTTTCTGAAGATTCCTGAGAGCAACCAGGTTTGTTTGGCATTTTTTGGAAATTTTTGACAAAATCTGAGTCAGACTAATACAATACCCGGATGGACGAAAGAAACTCTGAATTTCTGATTTCTGATTTGAATCGGAGTGCACCGAGAGATTTGGTGAAAGTAACTTTTGTGAGTGAGCAAAAAGCAGTCATTATTAACCTGCTAGGTCCCAAGCCATTGACCTAAAATTAATACAAGAGGAGTCTTGGTTTTAGAGAGTATGAAGGAATATTTCTGGTATAGTCTAATAATTTTCTTTAGTATTTTCAGGTCAAGGAATCAGAGGATGATGATGAGCCACATGAAATATTCAGCACTGCCTGACTTGCTCGCTAGCTCGTTCGAATGCGTTCCACAATCTATGTGTGGACGCCTATTACATGTTCATAGAGATTATAATAGACACATTAAGCAAACCTGAAGCAGGTGTAAATCTTATCTGACCTGTTTTGTAAAACTTCGTTTTCTTCCTGTACCTCAGTCCCCCCTCCTTAGAGTTGTGGGTGATGGACTCTTGTGGTGCAGTGGTTCCCTCAGCATCGCCAGGACCAGGTGAGCGGATCACATCAATCCAGGTAACCCTGTTGTTCTTGATGATGGTTCATCAACTTTCCTCGAGTCTCTGTGGTGTACGAGGCGGCGAAAACGGCAGTGCGCAGGGTTCATGGAGTGGTGAGTTGTTGTTAGTCAATTCCTGTAGTGACTCGTTCACGGAAGCCTGAACCATCTCGCCCTCGGGACGTCACCAAGTCCCCTTTCACCACGACTCGCCCCCCACCGCCTGAGCTCGCACCACCAGCGAAAGGTAGCTGAAAATGCTCATTTACTGTTTCTTCTTGTCTGTGCCAAACTTCCATTGTTCCAGGACAAATTTTCCCATGTATGTAAACGTGAGTACCCTCCAGTTTGCTTCGGTTAAAAGTGCCGTTTCACGACCAGGAAAGCGGATGAACAGTGCTACGATGTTTCGAGGAATTTGGCTGGTGAGGTAGTCATTGAATACTGCCTGAATCAAAGGTATAGTTGAAATTAAGCAGCTGCTTGCAGAGTTTGGGGTGTTGTGAAGCAATTGCCAAGACATCAGTATAGCAGAGTACTGTTACTGAACGGGGGCTGAAAGGTCATGCAGGAAAAGTTTGAAGAGTATGGATGAAATGATTAAACCCTATGGAACAGCACTGGATAGTACTGTGAATTTAGGACTCTGATTTTGGCAGGTCATTGAAGAAAAGGCTGAAGAGTAGGGATGAAAAGTTAGAATCCTTTAGAACACTGTTGGACAATATTCTGAAACAGAAATTTTGTTGTTGTTGTGTTATTGCTGTTGTTGTTGTTTTGATGCACGGACGAGTAAAGCTGGGGTCTTCAGTAACAATGAAGTCAGTGAATGCACGGTGAGGCTGGATGGTGAGGAAATGGTAAATATGAGTGCATTTAAGTACATGGGTAGTGTAATGAGTACGCTAAGGAAGGAAGTTTGGAGTATACAGTGCTCGAAAGAGTACAACTGGGAAGAAAGGTTGCTGGTTCTTTGAAAGCGGTGTTAAGAAACAGGAAAGTGAGCATAGAGGTAAAAAATAGTATTGTGATACCAATTCTATATAATGGAAGCGAAGCTTGGATCTTGTTGGAAGGACACACGTCAGTAGAGAGAACAGCGTAAAGACATGGCACACGACTACATGAAGGCGATTTGTTTGTCCCTTACAGGATTAAGGCGTTTGGCTATAGAATGATAGATAGATAGGTTTTAGTACAGTAACTGGGTTTGCTTGTCTACGAAAAATTTGGCCAGCCATTCGAAACTGGTTGAAGATAAACAGCTAGTTACTATTATCAACATATAAGCAGTCCAGTATGGGTTTTTAGTTTGTATCATGTCCTCTGACCTTAACCCGTCACGTCCCGAGGTTTTCCGCACATCCGACATCCCCGTCCCGAGGTATTTTCGATTTTTTTTTTTTTGGCTAAAACCTTCGCTTTTCGTGAGAAACATCGAAAATTCATAGAGAAATCGCTCACCTGAGGTTTAAAGTGCCCAATCCAGGTAGGAGTTCCTCCTTACCTGAGTGGGTTTTCTAACATGCTGGCACCAAAGAAATCGAGTTCTATGGGAGGGTAACTATTTTATCCACTCATAAACGGTATTTATGTATTTACTTGGTACGAATGTATATGTAGTATGACAGTATATTGGTTTTCAAGCAGTAATAAAGGCATTATAAGCATTGTTTCACTCACTAACTAATCACCATACCTGACCTATTTTTGCCACACTACCTGATCATTATTTCTGGCTGTTTCTTCTTCTAATGCTATGTAAACATTGTCCTCCACATTGTCATCGATTGGGGAATCAATCTGGCCCTGAATAACTTTACTAGCCAGGTCACTGGTAACAGGTCCTTTGCCAAGACAATGGCATGAGGGGGGGAGGGGGGAGGTTATGCAGTGTAAGGCATTGTCCCTGCTTGGTATCTTGTACAGGAATAGAGGAAGGTGTCCCATGTATACATACGAAAAATCACGTGCGAAAATTGAAAATTGTGCAAATTAGGTACTTTGCAATTGCACGACGTGCTGGTACGTCGCCGGGACTGGCAAATGCAAATCGTGGTGACGTACCCATACGTCGTCGGAACGGGGCGGGTTAAGTGACCTGGAAAGGTCAAACCCAAGCTAATGGATATTCAGGGGACTCTAACGTGAAACTGGTTGAAGATAGAGATGTTTACTATTATCAAGATACAGGAATTCTCATATGGGGCTTTCATTAGGAATCATGACCTAATTGGCAATACTGATTCAGTATTTAACAACAATAAAGAAATTGCTGTCTGGCGAGGTTTGTTGTGCCTGGCACTACTTGTTTATTAGGATGTGTTGGTATTCTGAATAAAAAATAATTACGTCTAAAGCCGCTAGAGTGGTTCATAATGGTTGTTGTTTGTAGAGGTGGTCGGTGGTTGAGTATTTATGTCCATATTGGGAGGCAGTTATTGGGATGTGGGATTTTTTTTTTATTTTTTTTATTAAACCTTCTATGATTTTGGATGGTGTCAAGAGTAAGGATTTTGGCCTGTATGATGGGGAAACTGTTGAAAAAATTCCCAGCTCTGAATATGAAGATGTTGCCTTCTTCCAGATGTTGGGGATTTGGCTGTGATTCCAGGAGCTGAAAATGTCAGAAAGGACGTTTACTGCTATACGGGCAACATACTTTATATTAATGATTCATATTTGATGAGGACACACTGCTTGAGAGTTTCTCGTAATTTTGATGATTTGCTGTACTCGTTGTGAGATGACATGGTGTTTGTGTGTTTGATTTGATTTTATTTTTTTCAGATATTGTTGCTTCCTATTGATGGAGGAAAGTGTATTTCAGTGTTTACCTGCTTCTTCCTACTGGAGATAGTTCCATCACTGTTTAGTGGGACATGAATTGGTGAGCGCGAGGTTTTGTAAGAATCTATATTTCTTGATGTTTCCCAAAATTTCCTGCTGTCTGTCGCACGAACAAGGATCTCCACAAAATATTTATAATTGTTGTGGCTTAGTATCTTAGCAAATTCGTTTATGGCGATGATTATGTTCTGTAACGTTTCAAGGTCTACTGGGGTGAGCTGAATCGTCTGAATCGTAAACTTTGGCATGTATCTGTCTTTTATAGTTAGTTCTATTGCAAGGGAAACTTTAAGGTTAATGTTTTGGTGCCTCAGAAAGGAATATAAGATGTGTTGAACTATATATTAGTTTTATTAAACGTTGTGATTGTATTGCTAGTGTTTGCAAAAGAATCTGTGGTAAAAGCACCGAATGCTTGCTCTTTCCCTTGAGTGAACTGCGCTCAGTTAGCCTCGGTGTAGTTAAGGGAAAATTTCCTTTCTTTGTCTGGTTTACTGAATATGACATGATGATGGAGAAGTGGTCTGTTGAGGAATGGTATGACAAGTATAAGGGTGCACAGAGTGATGTCTTAGGAGAAGGCTGTTTCACTATCTGTGCTGAGGTCGTTTCGAGGTCTAGTGATTATTATCCGTTCCCACCCCGGAGGGGCTCGAGGACGAGTAGTTTTCGCTTGGTTTGTCTGTTTGTCTGTCTGTCTGTTAACAACTTTATGCGTATACTACTGGTGCGTTTTTGACAAAAATTACAGGGAAAATGGGCTATAACCTTCTGGTCACCTGATTAAATAGTGGGCCAAATTTGGCCAAGGCCCAGGCTGTAGGTCTCAAAAAAAAAAAAAAAAAAAAGGTAATAAATCGATTTTTGGCCATAACTCCTTTCAAATTCGTCATATTGACATAAAACCAAAACCTAAATGTGCCTCTTTCAATTCTGCATCCGATATAAGCTAACATGTTTCATTATATCAGCGAGGTCACCCCCCTGTTAGCGGTAAGGGGGTTAATGTCAGATGGGTTGGACCTAGAATTTCAAATGGCCATAAAATTGTCAATGTTCACCGGATTTATTCCAAATTTGATACGTGACATCTTTGACTAGATATTCTGTTGTGTTTACACATCAATACTAAGTTGACTGGCGGGGATGGGTTTGCGCTGTCTTGGTACCGCTTCTTGTTTGGAATGTTTAAATGTCCAGGTTGCAGAACAAGGGTACTCAACTGTCATGTGTCTGTGTCAGTAGCCATGAGGGGTCTTTTGCATTTAAATCATCTACTCTTCTTTCAGTGGGAATGTTTCGGAGCAGACTAAGGGGTGGGGTGCATCCTGAGGGTATGATATGAATTGGGATTAATAGACGTTCACTGTGTTGCATGTTTACTTGTGTATTCTGATTTCAAATGATGTTATGTCTTCGGTGTTGTCAGTTGGGTACATGTTGTTCTGATGTCTCTGTATGATGGTGACGAAGTCACCCCATTCCATGTCGTTTGTTCTGTTTAGTCTGACAGGAGTTTGAATTTGTGAAATGTGGATTCTTGGATCAGGTTGTGAGTTTAGTTTCTTGTACTGATGCTATGTCGATGTTGTGTGTATGTGGAGAAAGTTGCGTACTTACTGTACGTCATCTGTATGATATGATAATGCTGTTGATGTTTAATACTGTACAGCCTTAATCCCGTATTTCTTACGTTTGTACATGTGTGGTCTTTTGATTAGCATGTTTTTTGCCGTGTGTGTGTGTGTGTGTGTGTGTGTGTGTGTGTGTGTGTGTGTGTGTGTGTGAATTTTTAAAGTTTAGAGCAAACATGAGAGTCAGGAAATTACCCATGCTGAGCCAATATGCGTTATTCTTTTCTTTTTTTTTCTACTTACCATCGACATTTCCTTCATGTTTATTCCCTTCATCAAGGCCTGAAATTTTAATAATGAAACTCATATTACACTTACTGTACTTTATTACAAGTAAACGAAGCGAAGCGATGTTTACATTCAGCTGAGAAATAAGCTGCCAGACACAACCCGGCCCAGCTGCATATTTCCCTTCTGTATTATGGTTTAGCACCACCACCAGGAACGTCAGCCAAGAAAGATGCTCACCCCGTTGTTTCAAAACTAATCATAGTATTTTCTCGGAAATATGTTCAATGTGTTCCCCAAGTAAAATTACCCGCAAATAATCTAACCTAACCTAATGTAACCTAGCCTAACATTAACCTATCCCACTAGGGCTGCTTGGCTGAGGGCAGTGGTGTTGAGCCATAATTCAGAAGGGAAATATGCGGCCCTACGGCCTGGCTCGACATGACGCGCCCCTACCGCAATGGTTTTCAAAAACTAACTAGAGGCTCCCTCCTCCCCATCTCCCCAACTGGGGGAATTACACCAGCCACGAGCTGATACCTATCTATCGCGTATCGGATTACGACATTGACCTTGACCTACTTTCACCAGTTTCGAAATATATGTCTATTGCCAGATGCCTCAATCCCGTACGGGGTGGCCACAAACAAATCGCCTCCATGTCGCCCTGTCCCCCGCCATTTCACTGCCCTACTCTCAACTCACACCCTTCTCACTCATATACCTCTCCACTCCATCCCTCCATCTCATCCTCGGCCTCCACCTCCTCCTGCCCCCCTCCACCTCACTCACGTACACTCTCCTCGTCAGTCTCTCACCCTCCATTCTCTCCACATGGCCAAACCACCTCAGTGTGTTCCTCCTAACGCTTCCTATCACATCCACATCCACACCACAACGCTCCCTTATATCCTCATTTGTCAGCCTGTCTCTCCATGTGACTCCACAGGCTCCTCTAAAATAACTCATTTCCATTGCTCTCACTCTTGTGTCCTTCCAACAACGTCCAAGTTTCACTTACATACATTAGAGTTGATATCACAATACTGTCATGTAGTAACTTTTTCACTTCCATGCTCACTTCCCTGTTTCTTATCACTGCTTTCAAGGAACCAGCAACCTTTTTTCCTTGTTGTATCCTTTCAAGCACTTCACCCTCCAAACTTCCATCCATACTCATCACACTACCGAAGTACTTAAACGTACTCACATTTTTCCATTTCCTCACCATCCATCCTCACTGTACATTCACTGAATTCACCTCTCTCAAAGACCATCACTTTACTCTTCCCTACATTCACCTTTAGGTTCCGTTTCTTACACACTCTCCCAAACTCATCCACCAAGCCTTGCAGCTCCCGTTCGTCTTCACTCAACAACACAGTATCATCTGCAAAAAACAGTACAGGGAGTTTCCAAACACTACCCTCTCTCACCAGGGCCACTCCAACATCCACAGCCCTACCTTGTACCTCTTTTATTATCCCATCCATGTACAGATTGAACAACCATGGAGACATGACACATCCCTGTTTCAACCCAACCTCCAAAGAGAAAAATTCACTCAGTTCACTATCCACACGCACTGTAGCCTTAGCACCATCATACATACTCATCACAGCATTCAACAACTTCTCATCTACTTCATATATTCTTAATACTTTCCACAATCCTTGCCTATCCACGCTGTTATATGCTTTCCTCAAATCCATGAAAGCCGCATACAACTTCTTTCCCTTGTCTAGAAACTTTTCCACTAAAGATCTAAGAGTGAATATCTGATCTACACAATCTCTTCCCTTCCTAAAGCCTCCCTGTTCTTCTCCAACTAATTCCTCTGTTCTTTCTCTAACGCTGTCAATAAGTATCCTACCATACACTTTTCCTATTATACTAAGAAGACAAATGCCTCTGTGATTACCACACACTTCTTTCTCCCCTTTTCCTTTGTACAAGGGAATAATTATACCTGACTTCCAATCCTCTGGGACACTACCTTCCTCCCAGGTCAATCTGCACATCTTCCACATCCATTATACTACTATCTCTTCCCCCTGCTTCAGCATTTCACCACACACCCCATCAATTCCTTGGGCTTTCCCCAATTTGCCTTTCTTCATTGCTTCCACAACTTCTATCCTACTGATTTCTTCCTGTCTTCTCCCCTCCCTCCTTCTCCCAGCCACTTATACTCGCATTACTTCCATCCTCTATGTTCAACAATTCCTTAACGTGTTCTCTCCATCTGCTCACTTTTTCTCCCTTCTCCACTAGTAATCTACCACTTTTATCTTTCAATCCCCTGCTAACTTCATTGCAACCCCGTCTTCCTCTCTTCACCTCCTTCCAGAACACTTTCTTACAGTTTACACTTAAATTCCTTCCAAATTCCTCATCGACTCTCTTCTTACTCTCTCTTACTAATGTTTTCACCTCTTTCTTCCTTTCTACATATAACTCTCTCTTTCGCCTTTCAACTTCTTCCACGCCCCTATTTCTCATCCATTCATTGTATGCTTTCTTCTTTTATGCCACAGCCTGTCTCACCAATTCATTCCACCATGCTGTTCCTTGCACCCCCCTCTGTCTTGTCTTCATCCCACACACCACATCACATGCTGCATATATTTCTTCTGTGAATATCCTGCACTCACCTTCCACGTCCTCCATCTGCTCAAATTCATATTTACCCAATCGTTCCTCAACTTCTCTCTTATATTTTGCCTTTTTCTCATCCTCTTGTAACCTTTCCACTCACCTTGCAACTACTCCTTCCTCCCGTCCTTCCCTTCTTCTATTTCTCCATCTTACTTGGATCTTGATTCTGGCCACCACCAAGTAGTGCTCAGAAAGTCCACTCTCCCAACCTCTATAAGCTCTTGCATCCATTACATATCTTCGCATCCTTTCATCCACACACATATTCAATCATTGCCTTCCTTTCATTCAGTTCACCACCCACCCCTCTCATCACTCGCCATGTATACCTGTGGATCATTTTGTGCCTGAAATGGGTATTGGCTATCACCAACCCCTTCCCAGCACAAATGTCCACTAACGCACTGCCATTCTCATCTATCTCTGCAGGCACACCCCACTCACCAACTATTCCATCCACCTCACATTCCCTACTTTACCATTCATATCACCAATCAAAAACACTCTCTCATTCCTTCCAAACTTTTCCATGCACACTTCCACATTTGTCCAGAACTCTTCTCTCACTCTGCTTGCACGGTCTTGCGTTGGTGCATACATGCACACAATCGCCCACATTTGTATTCCAACTTTCAATCTTACCCACACAGTCCTTGACTCAACTCATCCATACTATCTTATGTTCTTCTTCCATCTTTTACTCACAACAATACACACTCCTTTTTTTGCCCTCTCATTCTCACCTACTCCTGCACATATACCCCATCCATACTCCCATTCACTCACACTCTCTCCCCCTCCATTTAGTTTCAGTTACTCCACATACATCGACTTTCGCACCCCCAAGCACCTGGACAATCTTTCACCTCATTATTCACACCACTTACATTCCATGTCGCGATCCGTACCTTGTCCATTGGCCTGTCCTTGGTCGTCATCTTTTGGTCAGTCCTTGTCCGAGGCTTCTTGTTCGTCTTTTTAATTAGCTGTTTTCCAAAGAGGGGTACTAACCCTCCGCCAACCCTTTTAGTCACCTCGTACGACAAGCAGGGATACTGGGAGAGTATTCTTGAAAATTTCCTACACCCAAGGGGGGTAGGAGATTTTTATATCTATTACGCACCTGTAATATTCTGTGGTGATATCTTGAGCAGTTGCTATGTTACCGTGCTAACAGAAACACAGATTTTGACATACTTTCAACAGTTTCAAAATTTTAAGAGATTTTCATCCCTACAACATACCTGTAAGATTTTGTGATAATATCTTGAGCGGTTGCAAAGTTATCATACTAACAGACACACAGACTTTAACCTACTTTCACCAGTTTCAATCTCGTAGGAGATTTTCATCCCTACTACACACCTAAAAAATTTTGTGATGATATCTTGAGCGGTTGCGAAGTTATATTGCTAACAGATACACAGACAAACAGACAGACAAATTGAAAACAATACCAGCTTCGCTGTAGCGGCAGGAAATATCTTTTCTATTATGTGAGAGAAAGAAGAGACTCTTTCAGCAGGTAGTAGAAACATTCAATAAATTTGTTTTTAGCTATCGCATATATTTACTCATGAGACAAATGAAACTCCCTTGAAACCCAGCTTGCTAATGGAATGTACCGAGGACTTTAATTTACATTCTTCACTATTAGCTCGATTTAAAGCACTACGAAAGTGACACATGCGAAGCATGAGTTGCTGTTCACTCTTCCATGTTTATTGTGTGTGTGTGTGTGTGTGTGTGTGTGTGTGTGTGTGTGTGTGTGTGTGTGTGTGTGTGTGTGTGTGTGTGTGTGTGAAAAATGAAAACGTAATACACACACACACACACACACACACACATATATATATATATATATATATATATATATATATATATATATATATATATATATATATATATATAATGTATGTATGTATATGTATATACATTATTATTATATATTTGACTGGTGTACAAATGGAGATAGACAGATAACATTTTCCTATTAAGGACTCGACAGGTGGGATTATTTACTCTGGTAATGGTGGGTTACTTAAGATCCAGGTATATGGCTTTATTAAAGATGGCTTGTTTTCACTTGACGAATTTGAGCCATCATTCAACCTGGATATTAAGTCGTGGTTGCATGAAATTCATCGAGTCCATAGTTACTGAGATGGAAATGAGTCATCATGGGTACGGTAGCCTACTCTTTTTAACTTGGTCCAGATATTTTTTTCCTTTTGCACCTTATGACTTGTAGCTCGGTAAACGACTAAGATAGTCCTGTGGCACTATATCCTCCCCATGGTACTTCTTCGTGGCTAGCATAATGTTCAAGTATTACTTTATTTCTACACCTCAGAATTCACGATTGAGAAATGGCAATTTAGGCCTAGTCAGAGCACAATGTAGGACAAAATCGATCCTTCATCTAAATAATAATTGTCATCAACTAACCTGACAGAGGTTCGAAATCTTTATTAGGTTAGACTAAATGAGGTATTATTGCCGACGCGACCTTTGGGATGTGTCACGGTCGCTACTTAACCTTAATAACGTTACCTCAACCTCGTTAATGTGACCGCTGACTAAACTGACGCAGACGGTGGTCATTATAAGGTTATCCAAAGCTATCCATACTTAAAATATGGCTATTATTAGCAGCTGGGAATGTTTGTGTGCATGTGAGGCTATATTTTTGTGTGAGCTACATAATAATCGAACTTACAAGTAAAGTGGTATAACAACACCCACAGACAGGAAAACAAAACACGAATACCAAGTAACGACTGCCACGTATTCAACCGCTCATTATTCAGGACTTCAAAATTCCTGACTTCTTCACATAAACAAAACGACCTACACTTGGCATGCTGCAACTTACTGAGCTGCTCATGCAACAATTTTGAGGTTAGGTTATTCCGCCGACCACAAGTTATGGGTACAACCCTGAATATTTGCTTTTCTTTGCATGTTTCAAGCATCCATTTACATCGTTTTTGCCTCAACTTGCTCTCCAGCATAATGACATTCCTCATAAATCCATTGTCATGGCCTTTCACACCTTCTATCTTCAAGGACTTGCATGTATCCTTTCACCACACTAGTCATATCTGTTCTGTCTGTCATACTACTACGTCTCATCAAAATCTTCTGTTTATGTACATATATTTCTAGCGTAATTTTACCAATCCAAATATTTTGCTTTGTAATTTCATTTGAACGCGTCACATTTTATTTAATATATCAATTTATTATATTCATGTCCTAGCCGTGTCTCCTATACAAGCTCCAACGTGGATACTAGCACCTTCATGCATTCATCTTGCAATCTCCCTACCCAGTGATCTATTCTTTTATGGATTACTGTGATGCATCAAACAGATCCAAATGTATCTTTCATTCACTGAGCGACCTTGGAATCTGTTGTCTTTTGCGAATTCTGGTGAAACATTTTTGGTCCTTTTCACAAGGTGGCCCTTAGAAGGATCAGGTGAGGACAGAACGTGAGTAGGGATAGAGATAATTAGTCTGCTGAAACCGTCTTTACCATATATGCTGAGCTTGGCCAATATCTATTCCAGAGATTTTGAAAACATGAACAGAGAAACTGGAAAAATGAAAGATGCCAGAATTCCATTAACAAAGACCGCCACAACATTCCAATATAGTATTTTTTAGGTCAAGCTTTACGTATCACTTGATAAAATGATCATTCTCTTACCAAGCCGCTGAATTCGCCCTGCCTTTTTCACCTCAGTGACGGCAGCCATACTCTTTAAACTATCTAATGCTATGGTTTCTATCGTACGTATGCTTTCTACCTCGAGACGGTTTCATTCGTTTTAGGAAAGACTTTCCGAAATGGTTATACAACACAGGTTTAATACACGATTCACTTTGTTAAATCTCCCCAAAACTAGTAAAAATAATCCGAAATTAGGAAAAACAAAGTAAAACGAGACCTACGCCTGCTACAAGGATTTAATTTACTTAAGGGCGTCCTCCCTTTCCCTCAACCAGCAGCCCGTATTTCCACCTCTGCCACCCACGTCAGGATGCATTTCACAGCGACGGCCGGCTGGTTTGCTGGTGGATTGCGGACACATGACGCCGTAAAACAGCCCTTTAGCTAATTGGTATTCATCGGTATGCTGGGAACCGCTTGGAGCAACGCAGAGAATAAGAAGATGGTGGATAAAGGAAAGGGAGGAGGAATTGCTGAGAGAGAGAGAGAGAGAGTGTGTGTGTGTGTGTGTGTGTGTGTGTGTGTGTGTGTGTGTGTGTGTGTGTGTGCACGGTGAGCAACGAGCGCAACAGAGAAAAGAGGGTGAGGGAAACGAACACATAATATTGTGAAATTGTAATAGATAATATAAATGAGTTGCAGGAAACTGTCTACATTACTTCTTATGTACTCTGCCAACGAGGATGGACGTAAGTTATGATTTCGTTCTTTTATATCTCTTTGTTTCAATGGACCAAATTTAAGATTACAACATCGGATGATTCGTCGTGATAATTTATTGTGATGTTTTAAATGTAAAAAAAAAAAAAGAATAGAGTATATGATTGCTGCAAAGAGGAGGGGGGAAAGTAGAAATTATGTTCTCTGTTCAATCCTTAAGAGTTGGGCTAAAGTTATTGATATATGTATTTGCCTTATAATCACATCTCATTGGCACGGCATTGCATATATTTTGGACTAACACCTACAATTCTTCCCTGTAACTTAATATTCTAGTCATCAATACTGTCTTGTGACATACTACAAACAAGATAAATTTGTAAGAATTCAAATAACATTATTATGTCGTGTTAGGGTAAGCAGACACATTAGGCACTCATCACACTGGGTCAAATTAATTACTTATGCACCATTAAGTTTACGGCTCATCACGACTCCCGTGAGTAATGGACGTGATAATGGAATGGGAAGTTGATATAGTGCTGGAACTGACGATGGAAATAATTCTACATTGGTAAGTGAGTTAATAGGTGAAACATGGAACATAATGATATACGTTCGTCAGGTCCCCAGCAACATATATTTGTGCTGCCTATGAACATGAGCTGAAGCCTATTTTATCTGAATGGAAACATCACCATTTGGACAGTACATCTAGCCATTGCATATTAGTTATCATTCTTGGTCTGAAGCTTTTGTTTTTAAAAGCATATCTGATAATTTTTAATATTTCACAGCTTCTGCATATCAGTAGAGACAAGAATATAAGAAATATTTTTTCTTAGTCACAGTGTTTATTATAAATTCGTTATACTGAGAAAAGTTTTATTCCTACACTCTTTCCCTTTGCCAGCCAAAACCTGCCCAATTTCCTTTGCTCCTCGCTCCGGGCACGGCGCAACAAAGCCTCGCTATTTTCCTGCATTCCTCACTTCTCTCTCACCCTCACTCCTACGTCGTTCGTTCTCTGATCATTTTGTTTGTTTTCTCTCAGGAGAAATAACATTTCGATTTAGATCACGCATGTTTTCTTTCTAGATATTTCTCTTTCGATTAAACTAACTCTGTTACTGATGATTCTCCAAATAAATCAATCACACACACACACACACACACACACACACACACACACACACACACACACACACACACACACACACACACACACACACACACACACACACACACACGCACGCACGCGCGCGCATCTAAATAAACATATAAACAATAAAGGACTTGGAAAATCGTTATATAACCTTAACTCAGGAAAAGAACTACAATATTCGTAGCAAATCAAGAGCAAAAATACTTATGGTGTACATATGACAGGCCTTGTCATGCACATAAAAATTTTAAATTATTGTGTGTACTAAAACACTTTCCAGTAATACGATATTGTCAGAACCTGCCATGTTTTAACCATGAGACAGTAACTGAATACTTTTTTTTTTTTTTTTTTTTGCTTGGAGTATACTGTGACATCAAATTATATCCACTTTCACTTCTAATTAGTCTATTTCCTTTTCAGCACATATGCAGCACGACCACCGTACTTTTCACAGGCAGGATATTACCAGATTATTTCTACTCGAAAGTTACTGGTGGGAATTATGTATGAAACGATTTAATTGCTTGGCTGTTTGGTTGGGTTGAGGAAACCTGAGCCAGAGGGACATGACCGGATTCCAAAATGGTGTACTGCACCGTCAAACACAACTCGGTTCTGGACCAATGGATTGTCAATACGGCGTTCCTGCACTCTAACAACACGGTCAAGATGTACAACTGGACTGCCAACTTGGTGGTCTAGCACCACTGGACTGCTAACACGGCGGACCTGCACCACTAGACTGCATCAGAGGGCTGCCAACACGGTGGTCCTGCACCACTGGACTGCCAACATGGTGGTCTTGCACCACTGGATTGCCAGCACAGTGGTTCTGCACTACTGGACTACCAACATGGTTCTCCTACACTACTTAACTGCCAACACGGTGGTCCTGCACTACTGGACTTCCAACGCGGTGGTCGTGCAAAAATGGACTGCCAACCGTCTGGTCCTGCAACAACGCTCAGATATCACAATGGTGTGGTAATTCACCACTGAACTAACAAGCCACTTGCTAAACATTTACTTTTACCTCCTGTCAACAGTACTAAGAACTATATCATTGCCTAGGCTACAAGGAACTCATCCTAGAATACATTTAATAACCTCATTGTGAAAGCTTCAGCTTAGCCTCTCTATACCAAGGAATGTTTAGTACATTCAAGGTAGGAACTATGAAATGGAATGTGCCAGTTTTGGCAGCAGAGCTTGCCTCACCATCCCTCCAAAGTTTTGTCTTGCCACCTTTACCTCTTCACCATCAAGCATTGAAAAAGGCAACATCAGTGAACCTGATGACTTCTGCTTGTCTGATTGCGCTCTTGATTATCTACCTACCTATCTATCTAACTGTCTATCTATCTACCTATCTATCTATCTACCTATCTATCTATATGTATGTATATATATATATATATATATATATATATATATATATATATATGTATGTATCTATCTATCTGTCATCTATCTATCGTCTATCTATCTATCTACATCTATGTCTATCTATCTATCTATCTCTCTATAAAGTCTTTGTCTATCTATCTGTCTATCGCCAGACGCCTCAATCCTTTAAGGGGTGGCCACAAACAAATTGCCTCCATGTCGCCCTGTCCACTGCCACTTCACTGCCTTGCTCCAAGCTTACACCCACATCTCTCATATACGTCTCCACTTCCTCCGTCTCATCCTCCCCCTTCCCCTACCCCCTTCACCTCGCTTGCATAAACTCTTCTCGTTAGTCTCTCGGTCTCCATCCTCCCCACATGGCCAAACCACCTCAACAAGTTTCTCCTAACTTTTTTTATTATATCCACATCTGCACTACAGCTCTCATTCACGTCATTATTTGTCAGTCTGCTTCTCCATGTAACTTCACGTGCAACTCTCATACAATTCATTTCCTCTGGTCTCACTCTTGACTTGTTCCCTTCCAACAAGGTCCTAGCGTCGCCTCGATATGTCAGAGTTGGTATCACAATAGTGTCATGCAGTTACTTTTTTACTTCCATGCTCACTTCCCCGTTCCTTACCACTGCTTTAAAAGAACCAGCAACCTTTCTTCCCTATTGTATTCATGCAAGCATTCCACCCTCTAAATTTCCTTCCTTACCCATCACACTATCTGAATACTTAAATGCACTCACATTTTCCATTTCCTCCTCAACCAACCTCACTGTACATTCAGTGACTTCATTTCTCCCAAAGACCATACCATTATTCTTCCCTACATTCACGTTTACATTCCGTTTCTTAAATACACTCCGAAACCCATTCACTGTATCTTGCAGTTCCCTTTCGTCATCACTTAACACTACAGTATCTTCTGCAAACAACAGCACAGGGAGTTTTCTAGCACTGCCCTCTCTCATTAGGATCGTTTCAACGTCCACTGTCCTACCTTGTATCTCCTTTATATCTCATTCCATATACAGATTGAACAGCCATGGGAACATGACACATGCTTGTTTCAGTCCAACATTCAGGCAGAAAAACTCACTCATTTCACTATCCACATGCACAGCAGCCTTAGCACCCACAGACATACTCTTCACGGCATTCAACAAATTCTCATTTACTTCATACTTTCCACATTCCTTGTGTCTCCACCCTGTCATGTGCTTTCTCCAAATCCACTAAAGACCTAAGAATGAATATCTGATCTACACAACCTCTTCCTCCCCTAAAATCTCCCTCTTCTTCTCCAAGTAATTCCTCTGTTATTTCCTTAACTCAGTCAATAAGTATCCTAGCAAATACTTTTCCAATTACACTAAGAAGACAAGTGCCGCTTGTGCCAAATATAAATGACCTTGACCTATTTTTTAAGATGATATACTCATTTTTATTCTAAAAATAGTATATTTAAAATTAAAATATCTCAAACTAATTGAGATACAGCTATTTAGTTGAAAATCATATGATAAAAATGCTTGCTGAATAGTTTTGGCTTAATAATTTGCCATTTAGCTTAGTGTAAAGTACCCAGTTTCTTCTTTGCAACACGTTTTAGAGAAATCCACAAAAGCTTTAGAACTAAAACTTTCCAGATAAATAGCTGTGTTAGCGCTTATGATCTGAATGGAATATGGTTAAACATACAGTCAGCCAGTTAGTGAGATAAACGTAAAATTTACACATGCATTCTTCGATACCTTTGTCTTCACGTTTCTTGTTTGATGTTACACAAGAAGTTACCTTAGGGTCGTCAGCTATTATTGATGCTGCACATATATACCATAATGAGTCATGGTCCATATTCAAGTTCATCTTCGAGAACGGCCCTGATCACCACAATCTTACCCTCGAGGTATGATCTTGGTGAAATGCCATGATCATACCTCAAATGGTAGGCCAAAACGGCCGTATCATGATACAGTCACGTTAGTGCTAAGACACGCAAAGACATTGCTACGACATCCCAAGACACCCTACGGAAGAGTCACGTTATCCTGATGACAGACTATGATCATCCCTGTGTTAAAAAACAACGGTCATTTTGACTCCACGTTACGCCAAGACATCGCCACGACACACTACCACAAGTTAAGACACGCTACGGAACCGCTAAGTTACCGCTAATTCACCACTAAGATTATCAGGACATATGACGATACACGACGATGGCCAGGATCTTCGGTGCGAGGGTATATATAGGAGGGAGTATAGGCAGATGTCAGTAGGCAGGTGTCAGTGTGTCGTACTGGGTCTTCGGGATCCGATCTCCAAGTCATTGCTGCGACACGTCGTCACACCTAAGTCACGCCACGTTACTCATGACGTCATGCGGTGACACACGAAGACATGAAGATCGTGGCGTGGCGTGGGAATGTTCCTGACAGTGGGACATAGGCTTTCCTGTGGCTACACAATAAGGACAGGTAACTAGATAAGCTTCGCCTTATAAATGGCATAGCTTATTGTTTTTGTTTCTTTTATTATTATTAAGCTTTGCCATACAAATGATGAAGCATCGTGTTTTCGTCATTATTATTATTATTATTATTATTATTTTATTATTATTACTTTTAATTATTATCATATTCTTCGTTCTTGATATTATACATGAAGGTACTCAAGGGTAATCCAAGTCCTTGTGCCAAATATAAATGACCTTGGCCTGTTTTTGAAGGTGATATACTAATTTTCATTCAAAACTTCCACATTTGGAAATTAAATATCTAAGCCATGTGGAGAGGATGGAGGGTGAAAGACTGACGAAGAAAGTGTATGTGAGTGAGGTGGAGGGGGGAAGAGGGAGGGGGAGGCCGAGGATGAGATGGAGGGATGGGGTGGAGAGGTATATGAGAGAGGGGGGTGTGAGTTGGGAGCAGGGCAGTGAAATGGCGGGGGACAGGGCGACTTGGAGGCGATTTGTTTGTGGCCACCCCAAACGGGATTGAGGCGTCTGACCATAGATAGATAGATAGATAGAAATATCTAAGAATGTAATGAAATATCTCTTAGGCTGAGATAACGTTATCCCAGAGGTCGCATCTACAATAATAGCTCATTTAGTCTAACATAATAAAGATCTCAAACCTCTGTCAGGTTGGTTGATGGCCAAGATTATTTACCGGAAGGATCGATTTTGCTCTACATTTTGCTCTGACTAGGCCTAAATTGCCATTTCTCAATCGTGAATTCTGAGGTGTAGCAATAAAGTAATACTTGAAAATTATGCTAGCCACGAAGAAGTGCCATGGAAAGGATATGGAGCTACAGGACTATCTTAGTCGGCCACCGAGCTACACGTCATAAGGTGCAAAAGGAAAAAATATCTGGACCAAGTTAAGGTAAACAGGGTAGGCTACCGTACCCATGATGACTCATTTCCATCTCAGTAACTATGGACTCACTGAATTTCATGCAACCACGACTTAATATCCATGTTGAATGAGTGGTCCAAGTCCGTCAAGTGAAAACAAGCCATCTGTAATAAAGCCATATACCTGCACCTTAATTAACCCACCATTACCAGAGTAAATAATCCCACCTGCTGAGACCTTAATAGGAAAATGCTATCTATCAATCTCCCTATGTATTTTATAGTGACCAGTTCGTAGTGGAGCATGTCAACTGAAGCCCTCGGTACATTCCATTGGAAAGCTGAGATTCCAAGGAGTTTCTTTTGTCTCATGAGTAAATATATACGGCAGCTAAAAACATAATTAATTTAACGTTTCTACTACCTGCTGAAAGAATCTCCTCTCAATCTCATGGCAGAAAAGTTATTAACCAGCCGCGATAGCAAAGCTGGTATTGTTTTCAGTTTGTCTGTCTGTTTGTCTGTGTATCTGTTAGCACGATAACTTCGCAACCGCTCAAGATATCATCAAAAAATTTTATTGGTGTGTTGTATGGATGAAAATCTGCTCCTCCTCATCATCATCTGGACCTCCTTTCGCACCCTAGGGCAAGGTGAGGAGTGGCAATGTCCAGACAGCTCAAATTTGCCCAGTCCAATGGACCATGCTTCCATTCACTCATCTTTCAAGTCCCCGGAGTCCTGGCTCTATCGGATATGCCAAAAACATTCACCACGTTCTCAAGCCTTACATAACGTATCCGATTGAGTCAAGCCGGACGCTGTCACATTAAAAACGGGTGCCAAATCCCTGATCATGCACTTCTTCTCACAACATTCATGCAGCCAGCTCGATCTCTTGTCAGTTCCCTAGCATCACCGATTTCCAAACCTCTCTTCCTCACACACTCATCCACCATATCTCTCCACCTTCTCCTTGGCCTACCTCGCCTCCTCCCTCCTTCAAATTCGCTCAGATATACGTTTTTCACCACTCTCTTGTTATCCATGCTCTGCACTTGACCATACCATCTCAATACACTCTCTTCGATTCTGGTGTCCACCGACATCCTCACTCCACATCTTTCACGAATCACATTATTTCTCACCCTATCCACCATCTGTACTCCACATACATTTCTCAGCAGTCCTATCTTCACTGCTCCTACTCTTGACTTTTCATGTTCATGCCACACCATAGTCTCACATCTATATGATAAAGTTGGCACTAACACTCCTTCATGTAAGCCTCGTGCCGCAGCAACACTCAAGCCTCTGTCTCTTATCAAGGTCTACGAGCTTGAAATTGGTGAAAGTAGGTCGTGCTCTGTGTGTCTGTTAGCATGATAGCTTTGGAACCGCTCAAGATATCATCACCAAGTTATACAGGTGTGTAGTATGGTTGAAAATCTCCTAAGAGTTTGAAATTGGTGAATGTAGGTCAAGGTCTGTGTGTCTGTTAGCACGAAAACTTTCCAACCGCTCAAGATATCACAAAATTTTACAGGTGTGTAACAGAGATAAAAATCTCCCACGATTTCGAAATTGGTGAAAGTAGGTCAAGGTCAAGGTCATAATCCGAGCCGCGCTAAATACGTATCAGCTCGCGGCTGGTATGATTTCCCCATTTTGAGGGGAAGCCTCTAATTAGTTTGAGAAAACCATTGCGGTAGAGCCGTGTCATGTCGAACCAGGCCATAGAGCCGCATAATTCCCTTCTGTATTATGGTTCGCACCACCGCCTCAACCAGGCAGCCCTAGTGCGATGGGTAAATGTTAGGCTTGGTTACATTAGGTTAAGTTATTGGAGATAATTTTGCTTGGGAAACACATTGAGCATATTTCCGAGAAAATCATATGGTTAGTTTTGAAAAGACGGGCGAGCGTCTTTCCTGGCTGACGTTCCTGGTGGTGGTGCTAAACCATAATACAGAAGGGAAATATGCAGCTGGGCCGGGTTGTGTCTGGCAGCTCATTTCTCAGCTGAATGTAAACATCGCTTCGCTATGTTTGCTTGTAATAAATTAAGTGTAATATGAGATTCATCAATAATGTTTCAGGTCTTGATGAAGAGAATAAATATGAAGGAAATGTCAGTGGTAAGTAAGGAAATAAAAAAATGCATTTAGGCTCAGCATGGGTAACATCCTAAGGCTCATGTTTGCTCAAGATTTTAAAAAGTCACACACACACACACACACACACACACACACACACACACACACACACACACACACACACACACACACACACACACACAGCAAAAAACACACAAATCAAAAGACTACATATGTGCAAATGTACGAAACACGGGATAAAGATTGTACAATTAAACATCAACAGCATTAACATACAGATGATGTAAGTACGAAACTTTCTCCACATATACACAACATCGACATAGCATCAGTGCAAGAAACTAAGCTCACAACCTGATCCAATAATTCACATTTCACAAACTCAAACTCAGTCAAAGAAGACAGAACATGACGGAATGGGGTGACCTCGTCACCATCATACACAGAGACATTAGAACAATATGTACCCAACTGATAACACTGGAGACATAACATCAATTTAAAACAGAATACACAATTCAACGTGCAACACAGTGAATGTCTATTAACTCCAATTCATATCATACCCTCTGGATGCATCCCACCCCTTTGTCTGCTCCCAAACATTACTACTGAAAGAAGAGCAGGTGCTTTAAATGCAAAAAAAAAACCTCATGACTAATGACAGACACAGGACAGTTGAGTACCCTTGTTCTTCAACCTGGACGAGTAAACATTCCAAACAAGAAGTGGTGCCAAGGCAAACTGTGATGGGTTTGAGTGCGGCAATGGAGAATGTGAAAAATGATATTGTAAACAGTATTTCCTCCAACTGTATAACTTATAAAGATATAAACCCAAACTTTTCTCTCAATTATGTTTACAAGGATAGACACGCAGTTAATGAGACACACAGGTTATCATTTACGCAGTTTCATGTGAGCAGACTTTACCTAGCCTATGAGACAGGAAGGTGGAACAGGCGGGGGAAGGGCCTCTTGCCGTTGGATGAGAGGTTGTGTGCGTGTGGAGAAGTGCAGAGAGACATGTAGTGCAGGATTGTCCAATGACTCAAGGCATTAGAGACTGCCACCAAATTTCATGAACAGAACATTTGTTTTCTGATAACTTTGAACCGGAAATGACATGTAAAGTAATCCACAAAATTTTGTCTCACCTTACTTTAAACAGAGAGTTGCCAGTGTATGGAAATTTACAGTAATTAATCGGCGAGAGGTTGAAGGTAATGTATACTGGATTGCATTTAATTGGATATGTTTCATTTTTTGTAAAGATACAATCCTTATGTAATCATTGTGTGTGCGGTGGGGTGCAACAAGATACGTAGTGTAGAATTGTCCATTGACTTAGATGTTAAAGACCGCTATCAATTTTCAGAAACAAACCATTTCTTTCTTTTGAGATCTTTGAACCTGATACGACACGTAAGATAATTGACAATATTTTGTCTGTCTATACTTAAAGTGAAGAGTTGCCAGTGTATAGGAATTTAGGATAATTAACTGGAATGTAGTTGCAGTTAAGATATATTGGACTGCAGTTAATAGGAAGTATAATTAACTTTGTATTCATACTGCCTTTATATAATCATTGTAAGTTGTATTTTAATGCTGCGGTCAATAAATTATCTATCTATCTATCTGTGTGTGTGTGTGTGTGTGTGTGTGTGTGTGTGTGTGTGTGTGTGTGTGTGTGTGTGTGTGTGTGTGTGTGTGTGTGTGTGTGTGTGTGTTGGAGTCATTTGTCTGGGTGTATGTGATGGATGAGGTTGGAGATGTGGGTGGGATGGTTCGGTGCATCGTCAGGGTAGGTGGTCAGGATGGGTGTTAAGGGTGGGGTGCTTAGAGTGGCTTGGCTAGGGGGGTTTAGAGGTAGATGAGTTGGTAAGTGGATGCGTGGGGTGGGCTGGGTGGGTGATCGGCCGCAATACAGTTTCAAAGGCATAAGCATGAATACGAGCATCTATCAATGCTATAATAGGTGTTAAGTAGCCATGTAGTTACGTAAAATGAGCAGTGCGTAAATATCACATTTTAAAGAAAAATGAATATCACATTTTAAAGAAAAATGAACCATTACCCGAAAGAATTCCTGGGTATATTTGTAGTTTTTTCCCTTTCCGTAGCTTATTACTTGTGTTATACAGTATTATAATTTCGTCTGAGTATACAAACCAGGATAAACGAAACTAAGTTTCGAAACACTGAAACACATTTCATTGACATCAATGTAAACCACTGGGTAAAGATCCATGACGACACTTATACAACGAGGACTCTACCACCTCTGTTCTGAACTAGGTGTCCCCCCTCCATTTGTCGGCAACTGTACCCTCCGACGACGCGGGGAAAAGAAATCTTCACATAGTGGCACTGATGCAACAAATGCTCCTCAGCTCCTTCCCGGCCCTCTAGAAGGATGATTGTGGAATGCAGTGGGAAGAAACTTGAGCGTGCCCTCCACCAGATTCCAGTTTAACTAAGCATTAGCAAACAACAACAACACTTTGACATAAACCCCCACTGTATCCCCGACATATACAGTAACTTTCCGCACACACATACACACACACACACACACACACACACACCTGCAATGTACCCTTCTTTAAATGCACACAATGCCGCCAACAGGTCACCCGTTCCAGTAACTATGGCTGACCTCTTCAGTACGATGTTGTTTCCAAACCATTTACCCTTTGTCTTATTTGGGTTGTTCTGAAGGTAATAAAACTGTTTTACGTTATCTGGAATAAAGTGCAAGTTTCATACTTCTTGGCCAGCTTTTACCATTTTCCAGCACTTGAGTTCGCTAAGCTAAACAAATTCATTACACACTGGCGGGAAAAATTAAAAGCTCGCATATACCAGCCATGGGATTACGTTCAGGTTTGAAGTGTCTTCTCTAACCGGAGGGTTTGCAAATAGCCTTCATTAACACTCTTGGGGACGTTTGCCTCACTCTCAGCTGTGCAAAATTTTCTGGAGTTAGATGGAATGGATACTAGGATGTTCCAATCATGAGGTAGTTAACACTGAGCGTGATATGATCAGCCCTCAGCTAAAAAAAATCGTTTGGAGTCAGCTGATATAAGATAACAGAATAGTTCCGACACTGAGAGGGTTAATTCACTCAGCACAAGAGGTCTTGGCAAGCTGATTAATATTACCATGTGGTAGGAAGAATTAATAGCAGACATAATCGTATTGAAAAAGTTAACCGTGTGTGTTCTCGATTAAGAGCTGGTTTAGTTAAGGTATCTGTGATCACTATTGGACACCCAGCAACTCTCATCTATTTGCATAATTTTGAGGTCGGACAAAACTTTCAAGGGTAAAAGTTAGTACGGATGACTTTGGAGCAGAACAAAGACTTCAGTAATCAAGGATAGGGCTATTGGTATGGGGTGAGTCTTAAATAATCAATTAATTTTCAAAAACTGCATAGCATACCCCAAGCAACAATTATACTCTAAACAATAGCGCTAATCTAAACTGTCATATTGTTATTCCTCTCGGATGAGGGTATTGTTTATATCTGGAGATGTGAAGAATATTCTAAAAATTAAGTGTTGTGCCATAGGAGTAGGTTAATGTATGTATCTGGAGAGACGAGGAATATTCTGAAGATTATGGCATGTGTCATCTATATTCTTTTTATTTTACTTTAAGAATTGGTTATTGTTGTTCTTATTGTGTATATTGTTAATTTAAGTGCATTATTGCATAACAAATGTGAGTTTTCTACTAGAACATTCCGGGCTTCATTAACAGGGGAAGCCAGGGGGTGGGGGGCATATTACGCAACCCTTCTTGCTTGGAGTCAGTCTTAGTCGGTATGGGAGACAGTTGAATTTAGTGAGTCAGCCAAGTGTAATGGACGGGATGAGCGTGTACATGGTGACCAGTGAAAGAGCAGGAGTTTAGTTCAGTATAGGCAGTGTACAAGTTTCGTCGAGCAAGCCAAGAACAGCGGATCATTAGTTTTTGTGTGATGGCGGGTCAGAGACAATCGGACAGTGCGAATCAGAGTTGGTAACGGACATTCAGTAAACATTCAGTTAACTAAGTGCGACAGATGGAGGAAGTTGTGTGTGGAAGTTCAGTTTTTCATGAGTGAATAGTCAGTGAATCAGTGACAGAGCTAGTGAGGCAAACACTGAGAGTAATCAATGAAGGATGGAGGAGTCATAGAGTCAGTGAGAGTTGTTCAGCCAATGAACGAGTAGTAATTAGTGAAGGACAGATTTTATGTGGGTGATAAAAGTCAGCGTTTTGCAAGTGCACCTCAGCTGCGTCTAAAAAGGATAAAGATATGAAGAATTCTGTCTGGCCTGTCTGTGAGTCATTCTTGTCGTGTCAGGTGAACCCTAAGGTTGTAACAATTGGCTTCAAGAGTGGGATTCATTTTGAGAGATGGAGACACATGCACATATTGACAAAGTAGAAGACGTATATCTGGCAGGTTTACTTCCAGTGCTGAAAGCACATCATAAAGAACAAATGAAATATGAAGAAGATACACTCGTGGTGTTAAGAACACTGCACAAACAAACAGAAACCCAAACACATCACCATGCAAAACTAGAGGAATTGTTATTGGATATAGACAAGAACTTCATCAGCTATGTAATGCCCCAGTCACACTGCAGGTATGACTTGTCGCAAACTTGAAAATTGCAAAACCAGTCGCCGACCACGGAGGTTTCCGAGCAGTCGTGCCACCGATTGGCACCGGTGGTCGTCCAGTGTCCGTCCAACGTCCGTCCAGTGGGCAGCCGAATGGCGACCATGGCCAGGCACACACAGGTCAAGACACCGACAGGTGGCCGGTCGGTCGTTGCCAGGCCGCCAACAAACGGCAGCCGGTCCACGTCCTGTTGCAGTTTAGACTGGGACCATTAGACTGACACTGGCCGTGGATTGGCCGGCGGCTGGTCTCGGTCCAGCCCACCACCTGTCGCTCGACCAATCGTCGGCTGGACGGCGGCCGGACTTCAATCACCACCCCGGACAGGAGGCTTGTGGACAGTGGCCGCCGCAGTCCAGTCATCGCCCTGATGGAGTGCGGATGGCCACTGCACAGAGCGGGCAGCGACCGGGCTCTGTCCAGATGGCAACCACTGCTTAAAAATCAGGTGTCACCAACCAGTCACAGTCCGTAAGCTGGCCACATGCAGTCCAGCCACCCACTGGGCGGCTTCCATGCCACGACATCGGTGATCGCGGGGAGGTTTTTGTGCAGCACGAAAAACCTCGCAATGATTTTTTGGTCGCCATGGTGGCCTGTGGCTAAACCAAGACAAATGAAGAGCAGTTATAAACCTCCCCAGAACCACCCACGACTTGCAGGTCGTAGGTAGTTTGCGATAAGTCGTACCTGCAGTGTGACTGAGGCCTAAGGAGTCGGAGGATGGGACGAGGTATAGAGAATAAGTGACCTGGTATGCCAGCTGAGGGAGAAGAATACCTGTATGATGGCAGAGTAAATGAGAAGTGAAATATACGAAGTGAGTGACTGGGTAAAAGTCCTTGAACAGTGTTTGGTGTCAGCGACTGGTGCATGAGGGGGATGGTGAGACTGAGGGAGTAGTATCCCCAATGGTCGATGGCACAAGATCAGAGGGGCAGTTGGAAGTAGCAGATCACAGGCAGCTTCCAGAGTCTTTGCAGCAGCTGTGGAGAGTTACAGGGTGTTCCAGTGAGTTTTGGGGACTGGTGCATGTCTGAGTTTTGGGGACTGGTGCGCATCAGGATGTGGCAGGATGGTAAGAAAGAAAACCTGACCATACTGTACAGTATATGGTGCCAACACTGGGAACCCCTGCATCTTGGGTTTGGACTGCTTGGTGCCCCATCACTGCCTGCCTAACTTCCATTCGATGCAAATGTGGTTAGGATGAAGAAATGTTCTGCTGAGGGTCGTGGGGTTGGAAGAGTACTACTGACGACCAGACGGACTACATCCGACCCCCCCTCCCCCGAGTCAGAGATGCTGCTGCCCTCAAGATCTGTGACACGTTGCACACTGCCCTGGGATTGGTGAAGCACAAGAATCATAGCATGATAGAAGGAATGATAGTGGACAGGACCTTAGCTGAGCCTACAGCAATAGAAGTCCCTGTTGTCAAATCCAACTTTTAACTTTTTCCTAAGAAGATACCTCAGGGCACAGTTGTGCACATGTGGCAAGAAGTCGAATAGGAGCCACGAAACAGTGTATTCAAGAGCAGTACGGTTGAGCTCCAGGGGGAACTACCCGACCACTTGTAGGATCTGATTGCCAGGAGTGCCCAGTGTCTGGAGAAGCCACAGATGGAGCATTTGGAGAGGCTCCTGGTGAGGCATGCTGATGTATTTTCCACAGGCAACCTGGACCATGGAGGTGCTCTTGGAGCAGAGCTGAGGAACAACTGGACACCACTGATGAAAGGAGGGCCCATGAGAATGATGGAAATGATAGTGCTGGCAATCCAGTTCTTCATGCAGTGGGACTTAAATATAGAGGCGACAGTGACAACCCATTTGTCTGGAAGCTTACGCTGTATATACATGCATATAGGTAGGATTAGGTGGTTGTCTCAGGGGTGGCAGTTTTGAGGAAGGGACAGTGTTATGCCGGTAGGATTAGGGTAGTGCTTACTCAGGAGATGTGAGGAATGTTCTAGAAATTAAATTTTGTGCCCTAGGATTAGGTTAATGTTTGTATGTGGAGATGTGAGGAGTATTCTCGAGATTATGGCTGGTGTGTGTTTTGTTCCTAATTATTTTTTCTTAGGAATTAGTTCTTTTCATTGTTTCTATTGTGTATTTTTAATTTAAATCAATTATTGTCCCACAAACCTTACAGCCAACCAACACATGTTCCTTACCTGACAGCAAGTGGGTTGACAAATGGTTAGTGCCCCTCCTTGAAAAACAACTAAAAATACGAACAAGAAGCCTCGGACCAGGACTGACCAACAGGTGACATATAAGGACAAACAAATGATGTGGTATGGATTGTGACATGGAATGTAAGGGGTGCGAATGACACGATGGAAGGGAGAGATTTTGTCCAGGTTCTTCAGGATGCAGAAGTGGATGAATGTGGAATAACTGAGACAAAATGGAAAGGTGTGACTGAGAGAGAATGGGGGTATGAATGGGGTATATACGGGAATAGATGAGAATGAGCACAAAAGAAGGAGCGTGTATTGTTGTGTGCAAGATATGGAAGGAAATGATGAGAGATTATGGATCTGTCAGCTCAAGGATTGCGTGGGTAAGACTGATAGTTGGACTACAAATGTAGGTGATTGTGTGCTTGTGTGTGTATGCGCCAATGCAAGATAAGTGCAAGTAGAGTGAAAGGAGAGTTCTGGACAAATGTGGAAGCGTGTATGGAAAACTTTGAAAGGAATGAGAGAATTTTTTTGATTGGAGATATGAATGGAAAAGTGGGGAGTGTCAAGGTGGATGGAGTACGTGGTGAGTGGGGTGTGCCTGCAAAAGTGGATGAGAATGGCAGTGCTCTAGTGGATATTTGTGCAGGGAGGTGGTTGGTGATAGCCAATATCCTCTTTAGACTCAAAATTTTCCACAGGTATATATGGCAAATGATGAGAAGGGAGGGTGGTGAACTGCATGAACGGAAAGCAATAATCATTTATGTGTGTATGGATGATAGAATGAGAAGGTGTGTAATGGATGCAAGAGCATACAGAGGTTGGGGAAGTGAACTTTCTGACCACCACTTGGTCGTGGTGAAGGAAGAGAATGGAAGAACAAGAGACGGTAATTCATACAAGGAGGGTAGATAGGTTGCAAAAGATAGAAAAAGAAAAAAGGACAGAATATAAGAAAGAAGTAGAGGAGCGACTGGGTAAATATGATTTGGAACAGATGGGGGACGTTGAAGGTATGAGCAAGATATTCACAGAAGAAATCTATCCAGCATTTGAGGTGGTGTGTGAGGTGAAGAGAAGACGAAAGGGAGTGCAAGGAACAACATAGTGGAATGAAGAGGTGAGACAGGCTGTGGCACCAAAGAAAAAAGCATATAGTGAGTGGAGGGCGTGGAAGAAGCTGAGATACAGAAGAAAAAGTTATGTGTAGGGAGGAAGAGATAAGTGAAAAGATTAGTAAGACAGAGTAAGAAGAGGGTGGATGAGGAATTTGGAAGGAATTTGAGTGTAAAGTGGAGGGAATGTAAGAAAATGTTCTGGAAAGAGGTAAAGGGAGTTATACAGAGTGATAAAGAAGTTAGTCGGGGAGTGAAAACTAAAAATGGTAGATTACTAGTTGAGAAGGGAGAAGAAGTGACCAGATGGAGAGAACATTTTAAGGAATTGTTGAACATGGAGACTGAAAGTAATGCGAGTATAAGTGGCTTGGGAATGGCTGGGAGGAGAAGGGAGGTAAGAAGACAGGAAGGAATCAGTAGGATGCAAGTAGTGGTAGTAATGAAGAAAGTCAGAATGGGGCAACCTGAGGAATTGATGGAATGTGTGGTGAAATACTGAAGCATGGGGGAGAGATGGTAGTAGAATGGCTGTGGGAGATGTGCAGCTTGGCCTGGGAGGAAGGGAGAGTCTCATACGATTGGAAGTCAGGTATATTTATTCCCCTGTGCAATGGAAAAGGTGAAAAAGAAGTATGTGGTAATCACAGGGACATTTGTTTTCTTAGTGTAATTAGAAAAGTATATGGTAGGATACTTATTGACCAAGTTTTGGAAATAACAGAAGAATTAGTTGGAGAAGAACAGGGAGGTTTTAGGAAGGGAAGAGGTTGTGTATATAAGATATCCATTCTTAGGTTTTTAGTAGAAAAGTTTCTAGAGAAGGGGAAGAAGTTGTATGCGGCCTTCATGGATTTGGAGAAAGCATATGACAGGGTGGAGAGACAAGGAACGTGGGAAGTAGTAAGGATATATGGAGTAAATGGAAAGTTGTTGAATGCCGTGAAGAGTATGTATGTGGGTGCTAAGGCTGCTGTGCGTGTGGATAGTGAAATGAGTGAATTTTTCAATCTGAATGTTGGACTGAAACAGGGATATTTCATGTCCCCATGGTTGTTCAATCTGTATATGGAATGAGATATAAAGGAGATACAAGGTAGGGCAGTGGATGTTGGGGCGACCGTATTAAGAGATGTCAGTGTTTGGAAACTCCCTGCACTGTTGTTTGCAGATGATACTGTATTGTTAAGCGAAGACGAAGGGGAACAGCAAGGCTTAGTGAATGAGTATGGGAGTGTGTGTAAGAAACGGAATCTAAAGGTGAATGGAGGGCAGAGTAAAGTTATGGTCTCTGAGAAAAATGAAGTCACTGAATGATCAGTGAGGTTGGATGAGGAGAAAATGGAGAATGTGAGTGCATTTAAGTACTTTGGTAGTGTGATGAGTAAGGATGGAAATTTAGAGGGTGAAGCGCTTGCAAGGATACAGCAGGGAAAAAAGGTTGCTGGTTCTATGAACACAGATATAAAGAACAGGGAAGTGAACATGAAAGTAAAAAAGTCACTGCATGACAGTATTGCGATACCAACTCTAACGTATGGAGGCGAAACTTGGACCTTGATGGAAGGGCACAAGTCAAGGGTGAGAACAGTGGTACTGAGTTATTTGAGAGGAGCATGTGGAGGTACATTGAGAAGCAGACTGACTCATGTGGACGTGAAAGAGCGTTCTGGTGTCAATATGGATGTCATAAAAATCATTAGAAGAAATATATTGAGGTGGTTTGGCCATGTGGAGAGGATGGAGAGCGAGAGACTAACGAGGAGAGTGTATGAGAGTGAGGTGCGGGGGATAGGGAGGGAGAGGCCGAGGATGAGATGGAGGGATGGAGTGGAGAAGTATATGAGAGAGGGGGGGGGGGTGCTGAGAGGAAGACAGTGCAGTGGCATTGGATAGGGCTACGTGGCCACCCTTTTCGGGATTGAGGGGTCTGACGATGGAAAATGTGAGTTCTGTACTAGAAAATTCTCGGCTGCATTAGTACGGGGATAAAGGGTCGGGGGGAGGATATATTATGGAACCCTCCCTGTTTGGAGTCAGTCGTAGTGTGCCAAACAGTTGAGTTCAGTGAGTCAGCAAAGTGTAACATATGGGCTAAATGTGCGCTTGGCATCCAGTAAGAGAAAAGGATTTCAGTTTGGTTTAGGCAGTGTGCCAGTTCAGTTGAGCAAACCAGAAAACAGCTCCCGCTAGTTCGTGTGTGACAGTGAATCAGCGTCGGTCAGATCTTGAATTTGGCTCTCTCTAGTATTTTGTTTTTCTCTTGGAAGGAACAGTAATTGTGGGCTCGCGGCCTTTGGTTCCTTCTTTCTCGCTAAAAAAAAAAAAAAAAAGACAGAGTCAGAATCAGTGTTGGACATTCAGTAAACAGTCAGTTAGCTAAGAGTGACAAACGGAGTGAGTTGTGTGTGGGAGTTCAGTTTTTCTTCACTGAACAGTCAGTGTATCAGTGACAAAGATAGCTGTTCAGAGGGTGAGAGCAATCAGTGAAGGATAGGGTATTCAGACAGAGAGTCGGTAAGTAAGAGTTTGTCAGCCAGTGAACGAGTAGTAGTGAATGAAGGACAGAGTTAACGTGGGGGAGAAAAGTCAGTGTTTTACAAGTGTACCTCAGGTGTACTTAAAAGGAATAGTAATCTGAAGCGTTCATCAGCCTTTGATTAACCTCCTGGCCTGTCTGTGTATCGTTCTCGACGTATCAGCGGAACATTAAGGTTGCAACAATATATTGTTTGCTCAAGGTATTTCTTATAATCAGATGGTCTTTCCTTTAATGCGGTTACTTTCTGCCCAAGATACAGAATGAGCCAGACTGGAATAACCCGTCTTACTGGAAAAATAGCTGAGTCTGCATTTCTGTCTTCCCTACCCCCTGGGGGTAGGGAGGTTTCAAAAATACTCCCCCAGTATCCCTGCTTGTCGTATGAGGCGACTAAAAGGGTTGGTGGTGGGTTAGTGCCCCACCCCGTAAAAAGAACTAACTAAACAAGCGAATAAAGTGCCTCGGACCAGGACAGACCATACATTAATGACTAAGGAACGGACAAAGGACATTCTGGGGATGGGGACATGGAATGTGTGAGGAGTGAATGAAGAAGTGAAAGAGAGAGAGATTGTGCAGGTGCTTGAGGATGCAAGAGTGGATATATGTGGATTGACTGAAACTAAATGGCAAGGTGAAAGGGTGAGAGAATGGGGATAAGGTTTAGGAATATGTACAGGAGTTAGTGAGAATGAGAGGGTAAGAGAGGGAGTATGTCTGATGATAAACAAGAAGTGGAAGGAGAATATAAGAGAGTATGGAACGGTGGGTGCAAGGATTGTATGGGTGAGGATGAAAGTAGGTATACAAGCGTGGGCGATTGTGTGTGCTTGTGCACCGACAGAGGACCGAGTGGCAAGAGTGAAAGATGAGTTTTGGGCGAGTGTAGAAGCATGTATGGACAAGTTTGAGAGGAGCGAGAGAGTGTTTTTGATTGGAGACATGAATGGCAAAGTCAGGAATGTCCGGGTGGATGGAGTTGTTGGTCAGTGGGGCGTGCCAGCTGAAGTAGATGGGAATGGTAGTGCTTTGCTGGACATCTGTGCTGGTAAGGGGTTCGCAATAGCTAACACCTACTTTCAGCATAAGATGATCCACAGGTATACAAGGAGAGTTATGAGGAGGATGGATGGTGAACTTGTTGAACGAAAGGCAATGATAGACTATGTGTGTGTGGATGAGCGAATGAGAAGACACGTGGTGGATGCAAGAGTGTGGAGAGGGTGGGGGAATGGAATCTCGGACCATCACTTAGTGATGGCCAAGGTAAGGCTGCCAAGAAAATGGTTGAAGAGACGAAGGGGAAGACAGAAGGAAACAGCTCCTATGAGAAGAGTGGAGAAATTGCAAAACAGTGAGAGAATGGCAGAGTATAAGAGCATAGTGGAAGAAGGATTGGGAAGTTATGAGTTAGAGCAGATGGAAGGGGTGGAAGACGTATGTAAGCTATTCACGGAAGAGATAGGTGCAGCGTGTGAGGTGGTTTGTGGAGTAAGGAGGAGATGCAGGGGTGTGCAAAGGACAGCATGGTGGAATGATGAGGTGAAAAGAGCTGTGGAACAAAAGAAGAAGGCATATAGTGAATGGCTAGCCAGTAGAGGTAGGGGAGAAGATGAGCGAGAGAAAAGGGAGGTATATGTGAGAAGGAGAAGGGAGGTGAAGAGACTGGTGAAGGAGAGTAAGAAGAAAGTGGATAAAGAGTTTGGGAGGAATCTGAGTGTGAAATGGAGGGGGAGTAAGAAACTGCTTTGGAGGAGGTAAAGAAAGTAAGGCAGTGTGAAAGGGTTAATAGTTGGGGAGTGCAAGATAGGAATAATAGATTGCTGGTGGAGAAGAGAGAGAAATTGAGAAAATGGAAGGAGCACTTTGAGGATTTCTTGAATGTAGAAAGGGAGAGCAGTGCAAGTGTAAGTGGTTGGGGAATGGCTGGGAGAATGAGTGATGAGAGGAGGAAGGAAGAGATCAGTAGGGCGGAAATAGTGGAAGCAATGAAGAAGATTAAGATGGGAAAGGCCTGAGGAATTGATGGAGTGTGTGGTGAAATGCTGAGGTATGGGGATGAGATTGTAGTGGAGTGGATATGGAAGTTATGTAGATTGGCTTGAGAAGAGGGAAGGGTTCCGGATGACTGGAAATCAGGTATAATTGTTCCTTTATACAAAGGAAAAGGGGAGAGAGAAGTATGTGGTAACCATTGGGGTATGTGCCTTCTTAGTGTAACTGGAAAAATATATGGTAGAGTACTCATTGATAGGGTTAGGCATATAACAGAGGAGCTAGTTGGAGAAGAACAAAGGGTGTTTAGGAAGGGAAAAGGGTGTGTAGATCAGATATTTGTTCTAAAATGTTTAGTGGAGAAGTATATAGAGAAGGGAAAGAAAGTGTATGCTGCCTTCATAGACTTGGTAAAAGCTTATGACAGAATAAATAGACAAGGTATGTGGAAGGTACAGAGAATATATGGAGTGAAGGAGAAATTGTTGAGTGCTGTGAAGAGTATGTACGAGGGAACTAGGGCTACGGTGCGAGTGGATGGTGAGCTGAGTGAGTTCTTTGATCTCAATATGGTACTGAAACAGGGTTGTGTGATGTCTCCATGGCTGTTTAATATATACACGGATGGGGTTGTAAAGGAGGTGCAAGGTAGGGCAATGGATGTGGGGGTGGCTCTAATGAATGATGGTGAGATTTGGAAGATGCCGGTGTTGTTGTTTGCTGATGATACAGTATTGTTGAGCGAAGATTAATGGGAGTTGCAAGATCTGTGAATGAATTTGGGACAGTGTGTAGGAAGAGGAATCTGAAAGTTAATGTAAACAAGAGTAAAATTATGGTGTTTGAGAGGAATGAAGTCACAGAATGCACAGTGAGGTTGGATGGTGAGGATTTGGAGAATGTGAGTGCATTCAAGTACTTGGGTAATGTGATGAATAAGGAAGGAACTCTGGGGGATGAAGTGCGTGAAAGGGTACAGCAGGGAAGGAAGGTTGTTGGTTCACTGGAAGCAGTGATGAGAAATAGGGAGGTGAGTATGGAAGTTAACAAGTCACCGCATGATAATATTGTGATGCCTACCCTGACGTATGGAAGCGAGGCATGGGCCTTGCAAGAAGGGAACAAGTCAAGAGTGAGAGCAGTGGAAATGAGTTACTTGAGAGGAGCATGTGGAGTGACATGGAGGGACAGGTTGACGAATGAAGAAGTGAAAGAACGTTGTGGGGTGGATGTGGATGTGGTTGAGAAGGTTAGGAGAAATACACTGAGGTGGTTTGGACATGTGGAGAGAATGGGGAATGAAAGACTGACCAAGAGGGTGTATGTAGGTGAGGTGGAGGGAGGGAGAGGGAGAGGAAGACCGAGGAGAGGTGGAGGGATGGAGTTGAGAGGTATATGAGGGAGGGGGGAGTGAGTTAGGGGGAGGGTAGTCAAATGGTGGGAGACAGAGCGACTTGGAGGCGTTTTGTCTGCAGCCACCCTTTGCGGGATTAGGGCGTCGGGCTATAGATTGATAGATATATATATATATAGATCTTGAGTCAGCATTCACTATTCCTGTTGTCAACATTAACTGTCTCTGTGGTCAGCATTCACTGGTTCTTTTGCAATTACTCGGTTTCTCTGACATCAACACTCACTTTCTTTGTTGTCAACACTTATTCCATTACAAGCACTCTGTCTCTCAATTTAAAATACCCACCCTATTGCCAGAAAACTTTATTTCCACTACTCACTTATTTTATTTCTAAGTACCAACATTCACTCTCTCGGTATTTATTGTCGATACTGACTGTTTCTGTTGTCAGTTCTCCAAGTCTATTAACAATATTCACTTTTTTTGTTGCCAACACTTACTTTGTTGCCAGTACTCACTGTCCTCTTTGCCATCACTCGCTGTATCGGTTTCTTTTGCCAGTACTCACTGTTACTCATTTACACTCAGTGTCTCTATTGTACACAGTTCTTGGTGGCCAGCTTTCATTGTCCCAGTTGTCCGCTAGCATTGTATCTGTTGTCGACACTCAGCATCTCTGTTTCTGGTGACTGCATATATTGCTTCTGTTGCAAGCACTGCCACGTTTACCAGCATTATTTTATCTCCTCTAAGTATTCCATGCCCTTACCAGTTGGCTGTTTCATTGCCAATGGGTAACCCTTAATTATCAACCAGACAAAGTTCATATAACTCTTCGCAATTTCCACCTCATTAACGTCAGCCGCAGACAATAGGGTTCTGTGTGTGTGTGTGTGTGTGTGTGTGTGTGTGTGTGTGTGTGTGTGTGTGTGTTGTTGAAGATGCTAACACATTCATTGACTGGTATAGATAACGTCTTCAGTATAATGACCTATCAGTATGCCTATTAGGTATATTGATCCTGTTGCCAGTTGCTACGGTTGATGGGAATGGAGCTTCATAAGGCACTGTTTGGCATAAAACATTCAACTTTTAAAATTACATGTTCTCTTCACTCAGCTATAGGTAGTTATTAACTCAAGCTTTTACACAGAAGTACACGAGCAGTTACGAGTCGATATTATACGCATCCGTACTATAAACACACCGTAGAATACATGACCAACGTTCAATGCACAAAATTTCCCAGATAAGGTCAAATACGGAAGATAACACATGATTCTTCAGGTAACACACACACACACACACACACACACACACACACACACACACACACACACACACACACGCGCGCGCGTGCGTGCGCGCCGCATCATGTGAAAGGCATTTGTAAAAAAAAAAAAAAAAAATTTCGTATTAGTTGATGCGTAACACATGGTAGGATCCAGGACTACAGTAATGATGATGATCAATAAACTAGGTAGCATGAAGGCTGTGGTGTGACTGGCTCGACTTTATTTTGCTTCTGATACTACAGTTGTATGTGGTGATACACATAGCCTACACTGTCATGTTTCCAAATGGCTGTGTAGTGGTAGGTGGCTCAGAAGAAACACAGTCATAAAGTAGGTGGGTGAACAGAGTGTGCCAGTTTTGGTAAAATCAATATCTTTAAAATTACTAGTAATCAAATAGTAAATTTTTATCTGGATAACACATATATATGTTTGAATTTTGTCTCACATGTAATTTACCTACTCAACTTTGTGTAGAAATTTTGCAGAAAAAAAAAAAAAAAAAGCTAAATGTACATACATCATGAAAATATTGAAGCTGGCATTGGGGTTGGTTTATTGTGCTGAAAGGAGAATAATGCAGTATTTTAATGCTATAAATATTTTAATGCTATTGAGACAGAACCTAAGCATTTCTAGTAAAGTAATTTTTCTCTTTTTCAATATCACTGCAAATTGTTAAGTCAAATGGCTTAATGAATTGGACTGAGGTCCACTGTCACTGTTTTACAGTTGTAAAAACTTTGTAAGAGTAGCAGATTTGTATTGGATGGGGGGTCTTTAATGACCTCGGTATTTCTACCTGTGTCATAGCTGTTCAGCTTTCCACCAAAATGTTTCGGGTAAAGACAAGACTACAAACTTGGACTCATTTGCATCACCAGGTGGTGTCAGGGAGACAGCCTCATGTAGGAGAGATTCCACCTGTCAGAGATCTCCGTTATGGACTGTATCTCAGGGTGACTAGTGACTAAGGACACGATCAGCACAGTATCAAAACATTTTCATTATTTTCCTTGATATATACTGGCAATTCAAGTTACAATGTTCGAAAAAAAAGTCATAAAATTACTTCGTGACTTTTACCCCCAGATATCAGTACGAGTGATTATCAGAATTAACGGCAAGGTTGTTGTTGTTGTTTTTTTTTCTCAAAATCAAAGACAAAATCCCATGTGATCTTCAGCGGTTTCTTGTATACAAATTCACGTGCGATAGCTGTAAGGCTTCATACATTGGCAAAACAAAGAGAAACTTTTAATCACTTATTGCTGAACATTGCGGTCGGTCTGTCCGAACAGAGATGCTGATAACCAAACCACCTTTCTCACCTATTAGAAATCACTCTTAAGATTATGATCATCCACTAACAACGACGATGCTTTCAGTATTGGGTAGAAGTTCAAGGGAAGAGGGCCTACAGTTATGAAGTCCTTATATACATATGTTGAGAGGCCCTCAAATGGATCACATGAGATCAGTGCTCAGTTGCTTTGTTTTTAAGGAGGTTTGTAATTCTGGTTTACTTTTATCATTATGTGTTTATATCACTGCTTGTTAAAATGCTTTACGTTGTCGGATTTTTATTTTTATTTATATTGAAAAATCTTGCTGGATATATTACTCTTCTAGAAATTTTAGTACATGGCTGGTATCATCGTCTTTTCTCTTTGTACTTCAGTGTCTTAAGCTTTATTTCTTTTCTGCACCCCCTCCTTTTTATAAAAGACTCTAATTTTTAAGATTATATTTTTGTGTTATATATTGTTTCTCTTCTTTTGTTTTAATGGTGCTATTTCCCCAGTCCAGGCTTTGATGATGAAACGTGTTTCGAAACGTTGACCGAAAATAAACGTAACTTTGGTCATATCAACGCTAGTGTTCCTAATCCATATATATATATATATATATATATATATATATATATATATATATATATATATATATATATATATATATATATATATATATATATAAACGTTTCGTACACTGAAGGACGAGGGTTCGCGCCCCGCCAGGGTAATAAACTTTGGGAGCGTTCTTCTGGCCACGTACTACTTTGGCGGACACAAGGGGTGCTGTGGTTGAACCAGTGTCGCATACTATAAAGTATGCTTGCACCCACTCGGCTTGCGCGGGCCGATTACATTTGGTTCACGGACTACACACACATCCAAAGCCACTCTAACACTATAATTACACTTACAAGCACTTCTCACCCCACTTACAATCACTGCTAGACAGCCTAAGCCACTTGGTTGAGATACATTGGCTGTATCGTCCCCACTTCGGTCGGGATAGGCCGGTCCTGCAGTGGACATTCAAACGGCTGATGAGATTTTATATATATATATATATATATATATATATATATATATATATATATATATATATATATATATATATATATATATATTTACATGTCCGACTCTGGGCAAAGGCTCAGGGCCTATTTCTTGGGGGGAAGTGGCCTATCCCAAGGCCCAGTAGTCCTCCTACACCTCCACATGTCACCACTTCGGCGCTAACACCCACCGTCCATATTGAATACATGCTAGGGCTGTCTCATACAGGACTGGTGTACTGGTATTAGAGGGGGTAATTTTACGACATGTCGGCGGGTCATCTAGTAGATCAGGAAAGTCTGCTTTTTTAGGAAATTCAAATCCTTAAGCTAGTCCCTGCCCCAGCCAGGATTCGATCCTGGGTCCATTAGGACTGCCAGCCGCCTCTCTACTGATTCAGTCACCGCCTCCCCCAAGTACCGGTGTACATCTCTATCTCTATCTATATACCTAGGCTGCTTCCCCCAAGGAAAGGGAGGTAGCCGAGACAGGACGACACACTCCCCATTTACTCATCCATTCAAACACATTCATATATATATATATATATATATATATATATATATATATATATATATATATATATATATATATATATATATATATATATTCATTCATTCATTGCCAGACGCCATGTATCCGAAACAGGGTGGCCAAGGGCTTAGAGTTAATTGTTTTACAGGGAGGGGCACTAATCCTCCACCAACCCCACTTGACACGTAGGGAGAACGTAGGGAGAAATATATATATATATATATATATATATATATATATATATATATATATATATATATATATATATATATATATATATATATATATATATATATATATATATATATATATATATATATAATGTTGTAGGTCTTCTAAATTGCATTTTTTTTTTTCATGATTACTAAACTTTCTCTGCTGCTGCAGGTGGCTTACAACAGCATTGAGGTTCATGAGAAATTGGTCTCTAAACATAATCTCAAAGGAAGGAATTTGAAGAATTTGAGGATGATTGTCGAGTTTTGTGTTTTGGGTGTATATGTTAAACTGGTTCAGTATAAATATCAACAGCAAATGGATACAAGGACCAAGGCATCTCCTACTTTAGCTAGAACTCATAAGATGCCAGAGTGAAGATGTGAGAAGGTTAGTCATGCCAACAGTGAAGAGATCAGCTTGGTATGATCACAGTGAGTCTATACTCCAAGCTATGCTGTGTGGTGAATAATACCTGGAAAGAAATGATGCAACAGAGAAGATGCTGAAGAGATGAGAAGACCCAATTAGGAGATACCAACGGA
The DNA here is from genome assembly GCF_032717465.1 of Coenobita brevimanus. Lineage (NCBI taxonomy): Eukaryota > Metazoa > Arthropoda > Malacostraca > Decapoda > Coenobitidae > Coenobita > Coenobita brevimanus. The sequence continues at coordinate 45,781,481 of NC_137053.1, read as the reverse complement.
AGACCCAGGATAACACCATCAATTAATACCGAGGCGACTTCACTCTCGGACGTTACTGTTTGGTCTTCAGGAATCTCAGCCCCCCCCCCCTCCCCTTTCCAACCTGCTGTCTGACAGTATCACAGGTAAGGAATATGTGAAGAAATCCATGGTTGTTCCTAACTGGCCTTCTCACACCCAGTAAGTGGAGATATGTGTGAGGATTACAACTGAAGCTGCTGCCCATATACACGGCAGAGAAGATCTCTAAATCAGGGGTCGGTGGTCAGCTGAGAACTCATTGGCAAAAACGAAAGGAAGAAAGACATGATGTCTTTGGTTAATTTTGGAAAACTATGTTGAATATATACAAATTAGCAATTGATGTTAAAAAAAAAAAAAAAAACTCAGTGTTATGGTGTTATTGTTTCCATTGCCAATTGTAAGTAACACTGGCACAATTCAACACAAAATTGAAGTAGGTAACGACTGTGTAATCTACACTTTGTAGACTGATGAATTCCCTATACAAAAATGCAACATTTTATCACTAGTATTTCTGGAAATTATACAAATTTTAATGTTAACCCTCAAATTGACACATTCTAGTGGAACAGCACAATAAAAGGAACAGCGGTGTTAGGCACAAGTGAGTCTGATTACTAGAGAGAGAGAAGGGGGAGGGGGAGGACGTACTATAATTATGTTGTCCAGCAAACGCCATTTTTTACTTCTCTATTTGCCACAGATCGTGTCATGGAGAACACTAGCATGGAAAGACCCTGGAAGTCATCAGTCATTTATCACTATTTTTTTTTTTTTACATCCATGTGTACGTCTATGATGGAGGATGCTGAGAGGAAGAGTTTTCTTCGCTGAAGAATTTAAGTTTACTTAGCGGTAAATAAAAGGCACGTGGAGACATACGCTGATGGTAATGACATCACTGGACAAAGTTTCTTAGCTGTTTCATTGCAAAAAAAAATAAAATTCACAAAAGTTGCTGGTAAGGAATACTAGTTACGTGTCCTTTGGGAGGAGGTTCAAATCAAGGTCATTTCTTGGTCCTAATATGTCATCATAGACTACAGTCAAGTCAGTGTCAGGGATCAGGGCAAATCATAACACAGAGCTCAGGGCGAGTCGGAGGTCAGACTTCCTACACACTTGGCATAATTACCCTGGAATACCACCTGATCCTCTGCCCAGAAGTATAACGGCAACCAGTTCTTATATGGAAGGTAGCCAACAATACGTCCTCATGAATCGCTCATCTGCTTCCCTCTTTTTTTTAATCTTTCTAGCTCTTCTCCTTTTCCTTCTCCAATAATCTCTGGCCTAAGGACACCCGTCTCCCCCGTGGCAAAGATAAGATTGTCAGTTATATAGTCTTCGTATGTCCGACTCTGCGCGTATCATCAGAACCCATTATCTTATTCCCTACGATTATCGGAAATTAACATGCCCTTCGTTTACATGCAGTGCTTGCCACACCTATCTTATTTAGGACTGGTGCACATATACTAGTATATATATATATATATATATATATATATATATATATATATATATATATATATATATATGGATAGATGGATAGATAGATAGACAGAGAGATATTATATATATATATATATATATATATATATATAATATTTATCTATATATATATATATATATATATATATATATATATATATATATATATATATATATATATATTGTTACATAGCCTATGATGCTGCATGTTTGATCACGAGCGTGTTCTGCCTCAGTCCCCCCCTTCTACCGTTATAGTAGAGTAAGTCGTCCTTTCTGTTGTTCAGAGCGGGATTGTCAGCTCTTTGTCCCCATGGTTTCATTTGCGCGTCCTTCTTACAAGTTGTATCAAGCTCTGCTGGCCCCTATATAATGAGTTCAGTCTCTGCATCATTGCCACTTAGATCTACTCCTCATTTTGTTCACATCTCTGTCCTCCCCTGTACAGTTATTGTTGTGAGTGCTCCGGAAGTCTCCAACCATCTAGCAGCTGTGTAATTTGAGTATAACTGTTGTTGCATTTTTTCCTTGTACTGTATAGCATAAGGTGTTGATTTGTGGGCCTAGTGAGGTTTTTTTGTAATTTATGTAGGATTCATTTTGTCAGCCAGTTTAAATATTATTTTGTATCTGTAATAATTTATCTTGCATTAACTGAGCATTACCCAGTGTATTTTCATTTTATCAGGGCTGACTTAGGTAAATTTACTCTTGCTAATTTCATGTTAATAGAAGCTATTGCAGTTAACCATATATTTAACCTGTTTTTCGCCATTACATTATCCTTATGAGTCCTGAATGTTTTGTTGTTAGTTTGAGCATTAAACTTTTACTTGTAATTTTACCTAACTCTTTTGTTTTGAACCTGGAACTTTACGGGACAGTAGTGATTTTTAGTATTCTCACTTAAAGTGTACATTATCTTTCTCTGTTCCGTAACATAAATTTGGCGACCTCTTATCAGGATATTCAGGATATTATCATAAGGATATTGCTTGATATTTTGTGACTGTGATTTATTCATGATGTCCACTATTACTACACTTGATGAAGCCAAAGATTTTTTGTCAAATGTGCAAACAGTGTTGGATGTAGAAAACAGAACAAAGAATGAACTTAAGCTTGTTGCTCAACAATTGGGAATTGCAGTTCACTCTCATCATTCTAAAGATCAAATTGTTGGCATGATCAATAAAAGCTTGTTTAATGTAACTCCTCCAAATGAGCAAACGCAGATTGAATTAGCTAAGTTACAGCTAGCCCTGCAGGAGGCTCGTGTGAAGGAAGCTGAATTTCAAGCACGTGCTAAGGAGGCTGAGTCTCAGGCTAAGGAGGCTTGTGTTAAGGAGGCTGAATTTCAAGCAAATGCTAAGGAGGCTGAATCTCAGGCTCGGATTCAGGAGGCACAGATACAGGCACAAGTTGAACTTGCCAGGATTCAGGCAGACCATGAGTATCGCATGAAACAATGTGGAACTGGATCATCTAGCTCCGATGATTTTGATGTGGCTAAAAATGTTAAACTTGTCCCTCCTTTTAATGAATCTGATTTAACAAAGTATTTTCAGTTGCTTGAGAGGGTAGCTACAGGTTTTAATTGGCCCAAAAAGTATTGGCCAGTACTCCTTCAAACTGTTCTCACCGGTAAAGCTCAAGTAACTTATGCATCTTTGCCTCAGGATCAATCTGATAATTATGATGTAGTTAAGAGCTTGATTCTTAAGGCCTATGAGCTTGTTCCTGAAGCTTATAGAGTAAAATTTAGGACAACTTATAAGCAAGATAAGCAATCCCATGTTGAGTATGCAAAAATCAAAGAAGATCTGTTAGAGCAGTGGTTAAATTCTAAGAATGTGGATTCTGATTTTGGTAAATTTAAGCAGATGATTTTGCTGGAGGACTTCAGGAGGTGTGTTAATAAAGATGTAAGCCTATATCTTGATGAGAAAAGAATAGATAATTTGTCTGATGCTGCAGTTTTAGCTGATGAATATGTTCTCACTCACAAGAGATATTCTAGAGAAAGAAGGAAAGCTGAGAGTAAGTACGTTGCCTTTACTCAGAGTACAGGTAACAGGAAAGAGAATAAAGATGATGTTTCTCAGCAAGTAAATACCAGCTTCACCTCTAGATTTCAGAAAAGTAAATGTACTTATTGTAGTAAGCTTGGTCATACTACGGAGAAATGTTTCAGGAGACAGCGTGATGTGAACAAAAAGGAGTCTTTAAATATTCAGTCAATTGGTCTAGTGTCCACCCTTGAGAGTTCCCATAATTCTTTAACTGAGTTAACTGAACCTGCTTTGAGGGGTAACTTAAATTCTCATGATGGAGCTCCTCTTTTGAGCAATAACGTGGGTGACACTCTCAAGAGTTCATGTGCTAATTTCCTGTCTGATGGTTTTGTCAGTCGTCTGGACAGTAATGACAGGAAATCAGTTCAAATATATCGTGATACAGGTGCTTGCCAATCCCTTGTGCTGACCAGTGTTCTAGCCTCTAATGTTAATTCCTCTGATGAAACTGTAATTTTACAAGGTGTAGGGAATAATTACTTCTCTATCCCTCTGTGCAGAGTGAATTTAGAGTCTGGTTTTGCTAATGGTTCCGTTATGGTTGGGTTGGTTGAGACACTCCCAATGTCAGGTGTAACTTTCTTACTTGGAAATGATATTGGTGGAAGTCAAGTGTGTCCAGCTCCTCAGTTGTCTAGTGAGCCAGTGGCTGCGTCCCGGGATTGTGATGTCCCTGATGTGCTCCCTGCATGTGCTGTCACTAGGGCTAAGTCTAAAGTTACTGGTGATTTAGAGGATAATGATGATGATGATGTTATCTTAGCTGACACTTTTCTTGCTAATTTGGACCACTCACCAGATGAGGCAGTACCCCGTAGTGTTGATAATTTGTCTCGTCAAGAGTTGGTTGAGTTGCAGGTTGCTGACCCTGAGTTGAAAGGTCTAGCTAACTTTGCTTGCAGTGAGGAAGAGTCAGCTGGTGCTTCTACTTGTTATTATATAAAGTCAGGAGTACTTATGAGGAAGTGGAGACCCCCAACAGCATCAGCCGACTGTGAATGGGAGGTTGTACATCAAGTTGTCATCCCTCGTGTTTGTAGGCAGGATATCATTGAAGTGGCTCATGATTCTAGTTTGGCAGGACACCTTGGAGTGAGGAAGACTGTGGCACGCATTTTGAAACACTTCTACTGGCCAGGTATCTTCAGGGATGTTTCCTGGTATTGTAAGTCTTGTCACACCTGTCAAGTTGTGGGGAAGTGTAATCAGACCGAAAAGGTTGCACCTCTAGTTCCCATTCCTCCTTTTGAGGCGCCTTTCACCCGTGTGTTGGTGGATATTGTGGGCCCTCTTCCTAAGACTTCTTCAGGATTTTCTTATGTGTTGACCCTGATTGACATGGCTACTCGTTATCCTGAAGCCATTCCACTTAGAAATATCTCAGCAAAGAACGTGGTTAAGGAAATGCTAGGGTTCTTCACAAAGTTTGGTCTGCCCAAGGAGGTACAGTCAGACCGGGGAAGTAATTTCATGTCAAACGTTTTCAAGCAGTCTCTGAAAGAGTTGGGCATCACCCAGATCACGTCTTCAGCTTACCATCCCCAGACCCAAGGAGCATTGGAGAGATATCATCAAACACTCAAATCGATGCTCAAGAAATACTGTTTGGAACATCAGAAAGACTGGGATAAAGGTCTTCCATTCGTTGTGTTTGCCGCAAGAGAATCTCCAAATGAATCAATGGGCTTCTCACCTTTTGAACTACTATTTGGCCATGAAGTAAGAGGACCCCTTAAGCTACTCAAGGAATGCTGGCTGTCGGAGGAAGATGACGTCAACCTGCTGGAGTATGTGATGAAGTTCAAAGAACGGCTGGCCACTCCTTTACAGCTGGCGAGAGAGAATTTAGGAGCTGCTCAGGAGAAGATGAAGACTTGGTATGATAAGAAGTCCAGGTTACGCCACTTTCAGCCAGGAGATCAGGTTTTGATTCTGCTACCAGTTCATGGGCAACCTCTTCAAGCCAAGTTTAGTGGTCCTTATTTCTTGGAGAAGAAACTCAGTGATGTCAACTATGTCATCGCCACACCAGATCGTAGAAAGAACAAGCAACTATGTCACATCAACATGCTAAAGTTATATCACAGGCGGGACGAAAATAATCCAGTCTGCACTGTAGCTGTTCCACCCGAGTCTGCAAGTGAAGCTCTCCCATGCAGTATGAGCCTGAGTGATAGTTTGGGGAAGAATCCTGATATCATGAATGATCTCCAGACTAAGCTTTCTCATCTACCTCCCGAGGAAAGGCAGGAGTTTTCGGCATTACTGCAGGAGTACCCGCAAGTGTTCCATGCTACTCCAGGAAGAACCACTGTGTTGATGCATGATGTCGATGTTGGAGACGCAAAGCCAATTAAACTGCCTCCTTACCGTGTGAACCCAGTGAAAGTTCCTCTCATCCAGAAGGAGCTTGGCTACCTGTTGGACCACAAGATGATTGAGCCCTGTCAGAGCGAGTGGAGTTCTCCTCACTCTAGTCCCTAAGCCAGGTGGGTCACAGCGGCTTTGCATTGACTACAGACGTGTTAATCAGATAACCAAAACAGACACATACCCTCTCCCTCGCGTGGAAGATTGCATAGACAAGATCGGAATGGCTAGGTACATAAGTAAGTTTGATTTGTTAAAGGGATACTGGCAAGTACCTATGACTGAACGTGCTAGGGAGATCTCATGTTTTGTAACACTAGGAAAGACTTTTGCATGTTCCGTAATGCCATATGGTATGAAGAATGCACCAGCCACCTTTCAGAAGCTCATGAATGTTGTAACAGAGGGTTTGGCAGGGTGTGTTGTTTATATTGATGATGTATTAATCTTCAATGACAAATGGAAAGATCACCTATGCCATGTCAGTAAATTTCTTGACCGTTTGGTTCATGCTAATCTTGTAGCTAATTTATCAAAGTGTGAGTTTGGTCAAGCTAAAGTTCAGTACCTTGGGTATGTAATTGGTGATGGACATGTTGCACCACCAGGAGCTAAGGTTCAGGTTATAAGTGATCTTCCCAGACCTAAAAGTAGGAAAGAGCTACAAAGATTTTTGGGAATGGTAGGTTATTACAGGAGATTTATTCTTAACTTTTCAATTCTTGTATCACCACTTACAGACCTACTGAAAAAGGGAGTTAAATTTGTCTGGACCGATAACTGTGAATCCTCTTTCAACAAACTTAAAGCTATCCTATTAAGTCAGCCAGTGCTCGCTACTCCAAATTTTGCTAAGCCTTTTAAGATGGCTGTTGATGCAAGTGATACAGGAGCTGGGGCTGTTTTGCTGCAAGAGGATGATCAGGGTATTCAACACCCTGTATCTTATTACAGTAAGAAGTTCACTCCACCTCAAAAGAACTACTCAACTATTGAGAAAGAGCTTTTGGCCTTGATTTTGGGTTTACAGCATTTTTCACTTTATTTGTGTTCTGGTTTTGACCCCATAGTCATTTATACCGATCATAACCCACTGAAATTCCTTAGTAAGTTTAAAGATAAAAATCAGATTGACAAGATGGAGTCTACTTCTTCAGGAGTATTCATTAGACATACAACATGTCAAGGGGAAAGAAAATGTTATTGCAGATTGCTTATCTAGACTTTAGACAGATTGTTTTAGAGTAATAAGAAATTTCCTTTGTAAATTTCTTTTTTCTTTGTGGGGAGGTGTTACATAGCCTATGATTTCATCATCCTTTGTGTAATTTTAACGCACAGTATGCTGCATGTTTGATCACGAGCGTGTTCTGCCTCAGTCCCCCCCTTCTACCGTTATAGTAGAGTAAGTCGTCCTTTCTGTTGTTCAGAGCGGGATTGTCAGCTCTTTGTCCCCATGGCTTCATTTGCGCGTCCTTCTTACAAGTTGTATCAAGCTCTGCTGGCCCCTATATAATGAGCTCAGTCTCTGCATCATTGCCACTTAGATCTACTCCTCATTTTGTTCACATCTCTGTCCTCCCCTGTACAGTTATTGTTGTGAGTGCTCCGAAAGTCTCCAACAATCTAGCAGCTGTGTAATTTGAGTATAACTGTTATTGCATTTTTTCCTTGTACTGTATAGCATAAGGTGTTGATTTGTGGGCCTAGTGAGGTTTTTTTGTAATTTATGTAGGATTCATTTTGTCAGCCAGTTTTAATATTATTTTGTATCTGTAATAATTTATCTTGCTTTAACTGAGCATTACCCAGTGTATTTTCATTTTATCAGGGCTGACTTAGGTAAATTTACTCTTGCTAATTTCATGTTAATAGAAGCTATTGCAGTTAACCATATATTTAACCTGTTTTTCGCCATTACATTATCCTTATGAGTCCTGAATGTTTTGTTGTTAGTTTGAGCATTAAACTTTAACTTGTAATTTTACCTAACTCTTTTGTTTTGAACCTGGAACTTTACGGGACAGTAGTGATTTTTAGTATTCTCACTTAAAGTGTACATTATCTTTCTCTGTTCCGTAACAATATATATATATATATATATATATATATATATATATATATATATATATATATATATATATATATATATATATATATATATATACACACACCGGTATGTGTGTGTGTGTGTGTGTGTGTGTGTGTGTGTGTGTTTATAGTATATCCGAATATCACTCTTTCATTTTATTTTCTTGATAAGTTTTCATACGATCCAGGACTTCACCTTCTCATAATGCTTCAAGACGCCATCACTCTCCACACTGAAGAAAGAAACACTGATGAGGGATTTAGTGTGTATTGACGTTTCGCCTCATGGCTTCCTCAGAATACACACTCCGAAACTCTTTCATATACATAACTTCGGTTACTATTATATGCTATAAGAACCTGTCATTTCCCTTCACATGCTCCATAACTCTTTTACTTCATCTTTCTTGTAAAAAATGATAATGTCTACCCCTAGTAGGATCGAGAATATTACAGCAGCAAAGTAGGAATACTGTTATCATGTGAGGATGGTGGAGCGGTGACACACGATGTTTAAATGCAAGCCATTTTATGCTGGAATCATTTGTTGTTACCATGAGATTTGCCGTGTATCATTAGCCGTGTGTCAAGTAGAGGTCTGATTTACTGATTATAATAACAGATAATAACAATGATAACGTCGAATGACATTGCCACCTTAAAGCAAAAATAAATGAAGATAAAGACAGTAATCAAACTATTCATAATAATCTTCAAATGCAGAAGTCAGACACACTTCAGTCCATGGCAGGGTAGACACCAAATTGAAATATTGGCAAGGAAAGAAAACCCCAGTCTTTAGCGTGATGCTTTCGTTTCTTGTAGTATTTTTTTTTTCTTTTTGTACGTATATTTCTCCAATAAGAGTCGGAAAATTTTCATTTTCCTCGTAGTTTTTAGCAATTAAAAACGGTACAGCATTAACCAGTCACTAATTCACTAAGAGAGCGGAGACCAGTAAACAAATTGTAAGTGCATCAGGTTACAGAGCCTAATTTCTCGTGAGTGTCTCTTGCGTTTAAATTCACTGGGATCATTATCAATCACCAGGAACAAATTTTCCACCTTATTAATTATGCCATAATTAATTTCGCTACCAGCTTGGTTGACTTGTTTGCTGCGAAATGTTAGTGTCGCAGCCTGATGTGATGGGTGGCTGAACGATAGTAAGTTCTGAAATGAGGAACTATAGATTTCTACGTTGGTATTTCAGAGTGTATCCACGCATTTCATCTGAAGCAAATATATAGAATATCAGTTATATTCCACTAGTCAGTAATCCATAATAATTACTTTAGTATGCTTTAAACAGATAACAGTAGTTTGTAAACTAGTTGCATAAAATAGCTACAGTCGAACAGTAAACACTGAAATGGAAATAAACACTCGTGAAAAACCCTAATACTGATAACGAATAAGTTCAAATACTGTAATAATGAATGTGTATTAAACTGTTTTCTCGTTGTGGTTTCTTGTATCTATATGTTCCTACAAATGCAATAAAACTGTTAACCCCTTCAGTCCGGTGACATAATCATATAAGTTTTCTTATTCCTGAAATCTTCAGACGACCATATTCAATTTAGGATAAACTTCTCGAACTGGATGGACTAGATTTATCCTTCAATAACTCATTCACTACTAATGATCCTTCGTAAGCTGAATAATAATCGACTGGTGGTAGCAAGAATGAAATAGAAAATACGTCATCGGATCGAAAGGTTAAATATACTGTATATTGTGATTTTAGTCTATAGCTGAATTTTTCTGGGATAGGTGGTCTTTAGTCTACTTGAGATCCAGAGCGTCAGTTTGCATGGACATTGCCAGGAGGATGTGTCAGCTTTAGGCTCTGAAGCTTCAGGTGGTATTAGTTAGGTCCACGACTTTTGGTACTTTGCTAAATTTCTTTATTTATTCACGTTTTATCAACTATTGGGTAGTGAAAGTGGTATATATATATATATATATATATATATATATATATATATATATATATATATATATATATATATATATATATATATGAATGAATCTGTTGATAGGAGAAGACGTGTTAGGTGACGAAGAAAATATGTTGATGTGGTAATTAATTGTGTAAGAGACCGAGATATGGAAGCTGATGAGGTTAAGAGCTGGCAGAAGACCGAGTTGGTTGGACGAAATTATGCAAGGATGAACAGATGACAAGGATGTAGCACCGCTTTTATTACTTGATAGCCGTCGGATTGCCCCTGTTTGCCAGGTAATATAAAGCGCATCTATAAAGAAGAAAAAATGAACAGACGGTTAGGCTTGTGAGGGAGAGGCAGAATTGAGGCTTGAATGGTGAGTGAATAATTGTTTGACCCATTTCAATGAGCATGTTTATTAATTGTCCCTCTACCGTGTTCTGTTTTTCCTTGATTCCGAACCTGCTTCACTCCACTCTTAAGTGAGAAAAGTAAGTCGGGAAGATGATGATGATTGACGATTGATGATTATTATTACTACAGTGTTAAATTATCTGCGTGTCTCACATTCCCTCTATTAACTTTTGGTGGATTATGATTATTTGGAAAAAAAAAAAAAAAAAACGCGTACTTCACTCGTCTTGTGTATTGGTGCAGCTCGTGGTTCTTGCTTTTCATGTGTGTGTGTGTGTGTGTGTGTGTGTGTGTGTGTGTGTGTTATACCTCGTTGTGAGTTGATCCTCTTCATCAGCGGAACGTGAATATTTAAAAAAAAAATATATGCACGATAATAAACAACATTCTGCCAGGTAGGACCTCCTGGACAATAAATTAAGCGGTTATTTAGCGCGGGTACATGTTTGCACTGTTTACGTACTGGACTCTGGGCAAACGTCAGGAAGCCAGTTCCCTAAGCCCAGCAGTTCTACACACCAGCATACCGTCACACACCCTCACACATCACCCATTGGGTACTGGTACCAATCTGTGTATATTGAAATATACCAGGATTATATTATCCAAGAGCTATGCAGTGGTATTAAAGAGCGTTCGGCCTGAAGAGGGTAGGATGATCTTAAAGAATTTATGACAAGGAAGAGCTATGAATTTTGAAATAAATTTAATTCCTCCAGTAACACAAATATTCCCTGCAATTATACAATAAAAAATCCATTTCTTTAGTTAAGAATGCCAACATCTTCACCACTCTTCCTCCTCCACTGAAAAAGATTCTGGTTTTAATTGGGAATCTCGTCTGTGTTTTCTTGTTCGTCTAACGCTGCAAGGAGCTGTCTAAAGAAACAGTATAATGATAATTGCACTTAGATGGAACAGAAACGTCAGAAGGACCACTAATAACATGACTTAGTGACAGAAGCTACGTAATTACAGGAAGCAGATATTCAGTTATTACTTTTCTTCATGGTAGTAAGAAAATGAATAGATGATGTTTCTCGATAAGTCAGGCAGTCACGCAGGACCGGGCGTGAGCAATACAACAATGTTAACACACTGGATACTTTTTCTGTAAATACGTCGCGTTTTTCTCCTCGTCCTCACTTCCTTCTCGCACTGAATGAAGTAGTCGGACACACTGAGCCTCACGAAAACAAACACACACACACACACACACACACACACACACACACACACACACACACACACACACATTCCATCTTACGTGACCAGCTGCTTCCCTCACCAGCACAGCCCACACAAGCCATTGTCTGATAATTTTGGGAACCTATTCTTGCAACAAAACAAGATTTATATTAAATTCGTTCTATACTGATCTTAGCACACACACAAAAAATGTGGTTGATACGTTCATATATCTGCAAATTCGAGGTATAAATAGGAAATGAAAACCAATTGTCACGAGTTGTACAGTACAGAGATGTCTGCATTAATTCAGCTTAATGCATCATTAATTTACTTTACCATGCGATGGTAATGAAGTATTGCATGGGCTCAATGAGGCACCAACGATTCTGTTGCCTGCTGGTTTTAAAGCAGATATTTGTTATCTCCGTGACACTGAGTCATCATTTCAAGAAGATTTGTATAAAAGATACATAGTTACTACGAAAACTATAATTTTTTGACGTTACATTAGTTTCAGTAACAGAAATTGACTCTGGGACCTCTCACTATCTATCTCACCTTATTTTGTTTCTCACTCATCTACATCCATTCTCCTGCAACAACTTCCACCTATCCTGGATAAAAGTACTTTGCCAGGGCAGGCTATGTTCTTATTCCATAAAATCCGGTCACCCAGTGTAATGACGCTTCTGTCACAATAACTAGTTTGATATCTTGAATATATTTTTGAACTGGCACTCTGAACTTAATGGAGGACGAAGAGATTCAGGAAACACAGTATTATGTAAACTAACCATTTCAAATTACATAATTCTTTCTTTTTCTTTTCTTACATTCTGTAGAACAGAAGTAGTGGAAGCAATGAAGAAAGGCGAAAGGGGGAAAGCCCCAGGAATCGATGGAGTGTGTGGTGAAATGCTGAAGCATGTGGGAGAGATAGTAGTACAATGGATATGGAAGATGTGCAGATTGGCCTGGGAAGAAGGAAGAGTCCCGGAGGATAGGATGTCAGGTAGGCTACACTTTTTCCCCTGTACAGAGGAAAAGGCGAAAAAAAAGTGTGTGGTAATCATAGGGGCATTTGTCTTCTTAGTGTAATAGGAAAAGTATATGGTAGGCTCTTTATTGACAGTGTTAGGGAAGTAACAGAGGAATTAGTTGGAGAAAAACAAGGAGGTTTTAGAAGGGAAGAGGTTGTGTAGATGAGATATCCATCCTTAGGCCTTTAATGGAAAAGTTTCTGGAGAAAGGAAAAAAAGTTGAATGCGGCCTTCATGAATTTGGAGAAAGCATACAACAGAGTGGATAGACAAGGACTGTGGAAAGCATGAAGGATATATGAAGTAAACTGGAAGCTTTTGAATGCCATAAAGAGTATGTATGAGGGTGCCAAGGCTTTAGTGCATGTGGATGGTGAACTGTGTGAATTTTTCTATCTCAATGTTGGATTGAAATAGTGATGTGTCATGTCTCCATGGTTATTCAATCTGTATATGAATGGGGTTATAAAAGAGGTTCAGTCACCGTAAGAAATGACGGCAGAGTTTCCATATTTCGGTCAGCCATATTGCACATACTCTTCCTTATACCTTTACAAGGTGAAACCTATTATGTAAAATTGTTACATTAAGTTAATGCCAAAGAGCCTGCATATATTTTTCAAAAATGTAGGAAGCAGTTCGTAAGTTACGAAAATAGGAAATCCTAAAGGGAACTAATTCAAAATTCAGAACTATCACCCAAGGAAAGTCAGGAATAATTTGCAGAGTTCAAATTTAGTATGGTAACATGCAATAATCTTTAACCTGTACCATGCTAGCAATGTAGATCTACATCCCCTTCAAAAAAGCCGGTTACGTCCTGCAGCACTGAGAAACCATTGCAAGCAACCAACGTAAACTGGAAGGTAATAATATATCTCGCTATCTTTAGACATTTCTCCACTATGCTTACAAAACTGATTTAGGAGAGTGGGAGGCGAGAGAGTCTTCACAGGCTCACAGCTGCTCTGCTCTCCCAGTAACCTTGAAGATTCAGAGGTCGAATGGCACCAACTTGACTCGATTCAACCTATTATCTGACTTTGGTGATTACTTTTATTAGTGCCAGGGATCTCATATTGATGCATTAAGCCCATTTACTCACAAAAAAATTAAAATCTGTTCACAGGCTCAAAGACGCTTAGCTCTTTCATTAACCTCGAAGATTTCACATGTAGAGTGACATCAACCTGACTCGATTCAACCAACTTTCTGGCTTTGATGATTATTTTTATCAGTGACAGGGATCTTATATTGATACATTATGCCCATTTAGCCAGAAAAAACAAAACGAAATCGGTTCGCAAGCTTACAGCCATTTTGTTCTCTCAGCAACCTCGAAGATTTCTCATGTAGAGTGACACCAAACTGACTTGATTCAGCCAACTTTCTGGGTTTAGTGATTACTTTTACTAGTGCCAGAGATCGTATATTGATGTATTAAGCACATTTAGCCAAAAAAACAAAAAAAAAACAAAATCGGTCGGCATAGAGGGGTATCAGTTTTCTTTTTTGCTCAGCACGGTACGGAGTAGTGTAAGACTGAAAAGAAATAAGCTTCAACAAACAATCGAAATTAGTCATTATTATTTATAAATAATTTCCGTTACAGTCCTTGTGAATAATTAAACGTCATTTATTTCCGTTCTCATTGTCTCCATGGATGATGACAGAAAGCAGGAAGGGCGGCATAAGTCAGTAAGCTAATTTACAAGTTTCGATCAACAAGCACGAAAGGAGAAGTTTTACCCAAAGACATGCAGTTATTACATTGCCTTTGGCCAGTTTTCCAATAAGTAAATCTCTGGATGATTTGATATAAGCCAGAGGACTATCGGTGAATGAAATATAGAAAAAGAACCTCGAAATTTGCCGAGAGTTAGAGATCCTTGGAGACTACCAACTAGTGTCATTGCCTAGTATCCTCAGTGCATAAACGATTAACATGAGTAATAAAATGCAAAGGTTCATAATAAAAAAAACACTGAGTTCAAAACTTCCAAATCAGCATTTTCAGTTAACCTCTAAAGTACAATGACTGACGAAAGTCAGTTTGCTAGTTTGCCACATAGAGTCCTATGACTGACGGTCGTAGAAGGTCTGTCAAAAACTGCCGAGCACTACACCAGCTCTTTTTATGATGTAAATGGTTCCTATCCAATCAGAACTAAGGGATGAGGTGGTGGGATGGAAGATCCCACCCCCTCACCACGTCTGTGAGGGGACTCCCCCCCAGCCTCTAATCCACCTCCTTCTGGCTGATTGGATACTGCTAGCTCTGTCCACCCTCACCCAAACTACTCACCAATACCACATCTACATCATATGGTGGGGGTGTCTCATGTCAGCTTACTCCCTCTAATACCCCTCCTCTTCCACCTCTCTCCACTCGCCTCTTCATATAGATTGACACGACAATTTCCCTGCTATGATCTTTTTTTTGTTTGTTTGTTTCCTCACACTATAATACCCCCCACACCACCTCCCCCACATTGAGGGGTGTGTGTCATCCCTCCTCACCCCATTTAGAGACCCCCCACCCCACCTCCACCTTCCTCCCTCTCTATCCTTTGGCCTGAATATGACGCAGTAATTTCTCTGCTATGATCAGCCCGTGTCTGTGTACTCTCACCAATTTTTGTATCCTTTATATTTTTTTTTTTACTCTAATGCTTACTCCTGCACCTAGTTTCATCAACGGAAACATATTTTACATTAATTTTCGTAAGGTTCTTTAGCGAAAATTAGTTTTTTGCCGAATTTTTCGAGTTTGGAAGATTTTTTTTTTTTTTTTTTTTTTACTCATGCCCTGTGGTAGGTGGGGGCACTCACCATCCACTCTGCCCTCGGGAGTCTGCCCTTTCCTCTCCTCCATCCTTCTTTTCTTCCATCCTCTTCTGTCTTTCCTTCATTCTTTCTTTGTCCTGCCTACGGGTGACTTTACACTCCCTCTTCCGTCTTTCTTTCCTTCATTCTTTCCTCTTCAACCTGTGGGTGACTACACTGAGTGACAAGCTAAATGGTTTCCTGTACACAAGGAAACCATTTACTACGCTGGGTGGTAACCATATAACCAAATTTTGGCACCTGGTGGTTTAGTGGGTAATTATGGCACTACAATCAGATTGAGCCATGAAGGTTTATATCCAAGGAGTGGTTGGGGATTATTGCTCATGTAATGTCACTCAGGGATGAGTGAGGCTGGCCACTCTCATCTTGTCAGGACCAACTTACCTAGCCCCGGGCTCGTACGCTCCCCATGGGGCAACTTAGGATTGGATGATGAATGAATGACTGCTACTCTCATGCTGATCTACACCTAGTTTCAGCAATAGAAACATATTTTACATTGATTTCATTGATTTTAGTAAGATTCTCTAGCAAAATTTAGGCTTCCATCGATTTTCCTGTTTTCTTACCGTCGGTGGGGACTTTTATAATCTTTGATGGGCGGTTTTGTGGTAACCATTACGTCTACTGGACGGAGATTGACAATTCCAGGTGTGTAAATTCAAGCTCTTCAAATCTGTATGAAAAAAGTTTACCTAGGAAAAAGCTGAAAAATCGACCCTAAATTGCGGCTGGGGGAGGACACCGTCAGAAAAATGCGGTCTTTTGGGTTTATGCAGGACATAGCAGTTTATTTTAAAACAAGGATAATACCGATGAATAGAGCAAAAAGGGTGTGGTTCTCCATTGCAAGAGTTTATAAACTCATGTTCTGGCCTTCTTTATTGCCTAGTGTAAGAGAAAATGGTAATTTATGTCATGCCTCCTTACAACTAAAAATAATTTTGCATCAACTGGGTATAAAGTAGCTAAATTATAGGTGAGGGGCAGACAATGAATATAAGGCAGTTTGGCCTAGCTGCCACCACAAATAGGGTATCACTATTAAGAATCTACCGGCATATATATATATATATATATATATATATATATATATATATATATATATATATATATATATATATATATATATATATATATAGTCATTTTGATTGTTTCTTTGTCCTTCAGTCACACCCAAACCATGAGCCAGAGACCCCCAGACCAATATATATACTGAATCAGGGTGACCTAAGGATGCTTTAAGGGGGTCAAAATTCAGATCTGGGTCATTTGAGGTCACTGGAAGAGTGTTCACCTTTTTGGCCCTGGCAACTCTGGGTACCCCTGCAGCCCAATTTTTGGCAGAGACTCACATGACCTCTAGTTCGGACATAGGCTATGTAAGGTTGACCTCCGAGGTCATTTTTGGTCACCAGTCGGAGGTCATTTGACATCACCGGTAATAAACGCTCGAATGACTGGACTCAGCAGTCCAATTTCTGGCACAGAGACTCACATGACAACTAGTTCGGACATAGGCTATGTGAGTTGACTTCGGAGGTCATTTGAGGTCACCAGTCGGAGGTCATTTGAGGTCACCGGTAATAAACGCACAAACGACTGGACTCAGCAGCCCAATTTTTGGCATTGAGACTCACGTGATATCCAGTTCGGACACTGGCTATATGAGGTTGACCTCCGAGGTCATTTGAGGTCACCAGTAATAGTAAACAAGAGTGTACAAATACTGTGTTTTATTCTGCGAAAGCTGAAATAGAGAATTCCTGGACCTCTTATAATCCCTCTTCAAAAGCATAAGAGGTACATGGTCTTTCCGGAGTTGAAAAAAAAAAAATGAACTAGAACAAATAGGATTAGCGTTTGCCTTTTTTGGTCCGGGCAACGCCAGGTACCCCTGCTAGTAATTCATAGTTGTAGCATCCTTACTGTTGCTATATCATCACCATAGCATTTGAAAATATGGTAGTGTACTGCAGTCTCAAGAATTTTCCTTAACCCCTTCATGGCCGTGGGTCCGGAATTTTCTGTGCACCCCAGGCCGATGCCAGGACCATTTTATGAAGTTTTGAAAACTTTTTTTTTTTTTTTCTAGCCATACTGAAGAGAAAGTTCAGACGAACAACAGTGTAAATCCCAGCTTCCTAGACCCATTCTGTGGCTTGCAGTGGAGCGTGAAATTTGCAGAAATATTGGCAACAGATAACCACCGCCGAGAGATGCTGCCGCACTGCAATATCGCACGTGTTATCTTTTTACCCCCCAAAACAATGTGAATGGTGCTGAAATGTTGTGCATATATTAGACATAATTATATCGAATGATTTCAGTACAAAATATGTTAGGATTGGCTCAAAAAAAAATTTATGAATATTTTTTCACCTTTTTTATTTAAAGTATGTTTATGGTAGTGTCGTTATTCTTTACATTACCGTTGTGCCCATGCTTCGAAAACAGAGTGAATGGGTTGAGTTTTCAGTCTTAAATGAGAAAATGCCCCTCCCCCGAGGCTAGGCTCTCCCACGGGAGATGAAAGTCTAGGGTCAGATCCAATTAGCAATAGGGAAGTTGAGTCGCAACTTGCTGCTCCCACACCACGTGCATGGCTTAAAATAGAATCGTAATGCAGTTTCAAAACTACGAATGTCTAATTATTACGAATACAGAGACAAAGCAGAAAAAAAAAAGTTTACAGATGGGGGAAAACGTATTTTTTTCCGTAATAACACAGTCACCTTTATCATTTTACCTTGTTATTTTTGGAATATATGTTGCTGTCTGTCTGACGTGAGTGAGGGAAAATATGATATTTTCTGCCTGAGTGAGGAAAAAGGGTACAGCTGGATGTTTCCCAACACTTTACGTAGTCAGAATTGCGAGACGATCTCCCATTCGCACCTCGCACGAGCTGATTAGCAGGAAGGGAAGCAAGTTCATTTCACCCACGAAAGCATCATGTGAACACAGAAAGCTATCCTGTTATGCTTGTAAAAGGCAAAGAATATGTAAAATGATTCAAAACTGCAACAAACCTGAGCAAATAGGTAAAGATACCAAACAAAATTTAATTTTTCTTTTATTTTCATGTCTTTTTTTGTTTATGCCTGTTAATTTATGATCATAAACAGGGTGGTTGTGTATGTTTTGCAAGGGAGGAAAAATATATTTTCTGTCTGGGTTGAGATAATGGGTGTAACTATGTGTGTTTAGACATGACCACGAGCGAAAAAATCGTACAGCCACTCGTCACAGCAGCAGGTGGTGAACTGACAGTGACAGATGAGGTGTGACTTGTGAGTGTGTGACCGTGTGAGAGCGTGAAGTGAAGGTCAGTCTCATGTCCCAGATGTTCGTTCACTTCCCGAAAGTTTTCACAATTTTCTACAAGTCACGCTGCATCAAATGATCCAAACCCGTACAACAAACCTGAGCAAATAGGTAATAATGCCAAGACAAAAATGTATTTTTCACTTACTATCATGTCTTTTTTGTTTGTGACTGTATTATTTCATAATCGCAAACAGGTGGTTGTGCGTGTTTTGCAAGAGAGGACAAAAATATTTTCTGCCTGGGTCGAGATAATGGGTGTAGTTATGCTTGTTTAGGCATGGCCAGGAGTGAAAAAATCGTAAATTCACTCATCACACCAGCAGGCTTTGACCTGCTTGATGAGGTGTATGGGAGTGTAGTGTAGGTCAGTCTGAAGACGTTCAAAACGTTCGTTCACTACCCAAAAATGTTTGCAGTTTTTTATAGGCCGTGCTCAAACGACGCCTGCGGCCATTTATTGACTAAACGTCATTCGACACCAGCGGCCATTGAGGGGTTAACTGATTGCTGTTGTGTATATATACGCAACGACTTATCTTGCTCTCGTGTTCCTGAACTCGATTCTTCTGAATTCTCTACACTCTGGCTTCGGCTTTCCTGTCATTCTCTGACTAAATATATCTGTGCTGTTTACTTATCCCCTAATTCTACTGACTATCAAAAATTCTTCGACTATCTTACTTCTATGATGGAACACATTCTATCCATTTCTCCTTTCTCTGAAATCTCCATTCTAGGAGATTTCAATGTTCACCATCACCTTTGGCTCTCCTCTCCTTTCACAGATCCACCTGGTGAATAAGCCTACATCTTTTCTATCCTTAATGACCTAGAGCAGCTTGTACAGCACCCTACCCGTATCCCTGACCGCCTTGGAGAGAGCTCCAACATACTTGACCTCTTCCTCACAACTAATCCTTCTTTGCTTACTCTGTTAATCTTTTCTCTCCGTTGGGCTCCTCCGATCACAACCTTATTACCTTAACCTGTCCTATCACTCCGGTACAGCCTGTGAACCCTCCAGGGAAACGTCATCTGTGGCATTTTGGAGCCGCGGACTGGGAGGCCCTCAGGCAGTACTTCTTTGATTTTCTCTGGAATGATTATTGCTTCCATGGCCGGGAGCCATCTGAGTGTGCCTTGCGCATTACGGAGGTTATTCTCTCGGGCATGGAAGCATACATTATGACTAACTCAAGAAAGCCTTGGTTTAATCACGTTTGTTCTAATGCTGTCCGCAACAAGAAGAGGGCCTACAAAAGGTACCGAAGCCAACCCACCTCTGAATCACATCATCTTTACGTTTCTGCCCGGAATCGTGCTAAGTCTGTTCTTCTCTCTACTAAAACTAATTTCATCCATACTAAATGCTCTCAACTCTCCAATTCGAATTCTTCTGCTCCTTCTGGCACCTTGCTAAAAATCTTTCTAACGACTTTACCTCATCATCCTTCCCTCCTCTTTTCTACTCTGTTGGTTCTGTAGCTATTTCTTCTACTGATAAAGCAAATCTCTTCACACGGACTTTCTCCTCCAATTCCACCTTAGACGATTCCGGTGCTGTTCCTCCATCACTTCCCCCCTCTGACTTCCTCATGGCTGACATTAAAATTTCTTCAGTTGATGTATTTTCTGCCATCACTGGCCTCAGTACTAACGAGGCATATGGGCCTGATGGGGTCCCTCCTGTTGTTCTCAAGAACTGTGCTTCTGTGCTTACACCCTGCCTAGGCAAACTCTTTCACCTTTGTCTGTCAACTTGTACCTTTCCTTCTTGCTGGAAGTTTGCTCTCATTCAGCCAGTCCCAAAGAAGGGTGACCACTCCCAACCCACCAGCTATCGTCCAATTGCTTTAACGTCCTGTATTTCAAAAGTTTTTGAGTCACTTCTCAATAGAAAAATTTTAAGAAGGCATTTTTCCTATCACAACCTTCTTTCCGATTGTCAGTACGGGTTCCGTCAGGGATGCTCCACTGGTGATCTTCTCACCTACCTTTCAGACTCCTGGTCATCCTCCTTTCGGGACTTTGGCGAAAGCTTTGCCATTGCACTTGACATCTCAAAGGCTTTCGATCGAGTCTGGCATAAATCTTTAATTTCCAAACTGCCCTCCTACGGTTTCTATCCTTCTATCTGTGCCTTCATCGTTAGCTTCCTTTCTGGTCGTTCTATAGCCGCTGTTGTAGACGGCCATCATTCTTCTCCTAGATCTATCAACAGTGGTGTTCCTCAGGACTCTGTCCTATCACCAACTCTCTTCCTTTTATTCATCAATGATCTTCTAAGCTGTACATCTAACCCTATCCACTCATACGCTGATGACTCCACCCCTCACCTTTCCATTCGGTTCCCGCAACGCCCATCTCAACAGTTACTTCAACAAACAAGGGATGAGGCTATGGCACACCTAATGTCTGACTTGGCTCGTATCTCTGACTGGGGTAAAAATAATCTGGTTGTTTTTAATGCATCTAAGACTCAGTTCTTACACCTATCAACCCGACAAAATCTTCCACAGGTATACTCACTAATGTTTAATAATATTCAGCTTAATCCTGCATCATCCTGGAACATCCTTGGTGTTTCATTTACTCGGGACTTATCTTGGAAAGATCATATTACATCTCTTGTAAAATCTTCTTCCAAGAGATTGGGTGTGCTAAGCCGACTCCGTTCTTTCTTTACCCCTGCACAATTGTTGACTCTATACAGGGGTTTTATCCGCCCCTGTGTGGAGTACAACTCTCATGTGTGGGGAGGCTCCCCACATACAGCTCTTCTCAATAGGGTGGAGTCAAAGGCTTTTCGTCTTATTAACTCTCCTCCTCTTACTGACTCCCTTCAGCCTCTGTCTCTTTGCCGCACTGTTGCGTCTTTACCTCTTTTCTATCGCTACTTTAATGGTCACTGCTCCTTTGAACTGTCTGCTTGCATTCCTCCATCTCTACGACGGGCGCGTAGCACCCGTCTGGCAGCAAACTCTCATTCCTTTTCTGTCCAACTCTCTAATGCAAGAGTTAACCGTTACTCCCAGTCTTTCATTTATGCAACAGGTCAGCTCTGGAACTGTCTCCCTCTGTCTGTATTTCCTACTGCCTATGATCTCCAGTCTTTCAAAAGCAGTGTGTCCAGTCATCTCAAAATGATCGGATCTTGAATTTGGCTCTCTATTGTATTTTGTTTTTCTCTTGGAGGGAACTGTTACTGCGGGCTCATGGCCTTTGGTTCCTTCTTCCTCGCATAAAAAAAAAAAAAATTGAAATCCTATTAAGCAAATAAATCAAGAACACAGGATAATACTTTGTGCCTGCACGGAGTAATACATTACACATTTACTCAAATCAGGAAATGTATATAGGTGTTAATTTCTAATAATTATATCACTGCCTCCTGTTATTCATTTTACATAATTCTTAGCTTGATATATATTTTATTTGATAAGACGTGACGAAGGCACACAATTTATTCCTTATATTCACTGTTTTCGCTGAACATACTGTATAGCACTGCAGAGTGATCGAAGCACTCTGAGACTCTGCCATCACTTCTTAGGGCGACCGAACAAGATAGGGCAGTGAATGTTGGAACGACCCTAATGAGAGATGGCAACGTTCGAAAAAGGCCTTTACTGTTGTTTGCCGAAGATACTGTATTGTTAAATGATGACGAAGGGGAACCCCAAGGCTTTGTGAATGAGCTTGGGAGAGTGTGTAAGAGATGGAATCTAAAGGTGAATGAAGGAAAGAGTAAAGTTATGGTCTTCGAGAGGAATGAAGTCACTGAATGTATACAGCATGAGGGAATGGAAAATGCGAGTGCATTTAAGTGCTTGGGTTGTGTGATGAGTATGGGTGGAAGTTTGGAAGATGAAGTGTTTAAAAGGAAACAACAAGGAAAAAAGGTTGCTGGTTCTTTGAAAGTAGTGATAAGATACAGAACAGTCAGCATGAAAGTTAAAAACTCACTGCATGATAGTATTGTGATACAAGCTCTAACGCATGGAAGCAAAGTTTGGTCTTGTTGGAATAACACAAGCCAAGAGTGAGAGCGGAGGAAATGAGTTATTTGAGAGGAGTATGTCGAGTTATATAGTGACTAACAAATCAGGAAGTGAAGGACGTTGTGGTGTGGATGTGGCTGTGACAGAAAGCGTTAGGAGAAATACACTGAGATGGTTTGGCCATGTGGACAGGATGGAGACGAGAGACTAACGAGGAGAGTGTGAGTGTGGTGGAGGGGTGGGGAGAGAGGAAGGGGGAGGCCGAGGATGAGATAGAGGGATGGAGTGGAGAGGTATATGAGAATGGGGGTGTGTGGGTTGGGGAGAGTGCAGTGAAATGGCGGGGGACAGGGCAACATAGAGGAGATCTGTTTGTGGCCACCCTTTACGGGATTAATACGTCTGGCAATAGATAGATAGATAGACATTTGTCTCTGCAGTCTGATGTAGGACATTACTACCTGAACGAGTCGCTGTCATCTTTATGTCATGACTTTTTAAAATTAAATTCTGTGTGCTCCACAAGTGAAGTGCGAAATCTTTTTCTTTATAAAGTTATCAGCAGTGAGCAACTACTGTCCTAACCGTAAATTTCCGAATTTTTTGTTATACGGGACATAATCATGGTTATAAGCCTTTATCTTCTAACAATGAAAACACTGTTGAAACAGCAGCTAAGAATAATATACATACATATAAATATATAAATATAGTTAGATAGATAGTTGGGTAGATAGATAGATAAAGTGACGGAAGGCGTATGCCCAAAATACTTTCGTCTCATACCTTGTCACTGAGGCTTTTCGCAGGAGATAATAGCTGAATGAGAAAGGAGCAATAACACATTATAATTATGTGATGCTGCACTAATGAAGATGTGGGTCAGAAGAGTTACTTTAGGGTTAGCGGTGTTTATATAGGCATGTGGGTGTAACTGATCTTTGGAGATAATGTTCTTGGAACCGCGCAAAACAATGTTTGAACCGGGAATGGCAATAACGGTATATCATTTCCCTTTGTTACTTATTACTATGTAATCTTTTGGTTTTGGGATGTCTCTGTCGAATGGATATATACTATGACGTCCACCAGAAAAAATATCCATCGTGTTCAAGCTGTTCATAATGTATCAGACTAGACACTTCGGAGGTTTGTCTTTTTTCCGCTATTTTGTTACCTCCGCCAACGAAATTCGAGAAGGTTATGTATTCACCTATGTTTGTATGTCTGTCTGTGTGTCCAAATGATGTCTCCAAAAGTTCTCAAAGAATTTCAGTGATATTTTGTGGAAGGGTGGGCCATGGGCTAAGAAAGATTGGTTAATTCTGGGAGGTGGATCAGGATCCTGCATTGGTATTGACGGAGGCATGCGCTCTCCGAGTGCTTTCTAGTTCGACTTATGTTTTCCAGCATATCGAAGTTTGTTCACAACGAGGATTCTATTCGAACTAACTCTGGATGGACATATTATAATTGAACAATAAGGACATATATATATATATATATATATATATATATATATATATATATATATATATATATAGAGAGAGAGAGAGAGAGAGAGAGAGAGAGAGAGAGAGAGAGAATCTATATCTATCTATCTATCTATCTATATATATATATATATATATATATATATATATATTGTTACATAGCCTATGATTTCATCATCCTTTGTATAATTCTAACGTACAGTATGCTGCATGTTTGATCACGAGCGTGTTCTACCTCACTCCCCCCTTCTACCCTTATAGTAGAGTAAGTCGTTCTTTCTGTTGTTCAGAGCAGGATTGTCAACTCTTTGTCCCCTATGGCTTCATTTGCGCGTCCTTCTTACAAGTTGTATCAAGCTCTGCCGGCCCCTATGTAATGAGCTCAGTCTCTGCATTAATTGCCACTTAGATCTACTCCTCATTTTGTTCACATCTCTGTCCTCCCCTGTATAGTGTATTATTATTTTTGTGAGTGCTCAGGAAGTCTCCAACCATCTAGCAGCTGTGTAATTTGAGTATAACTGTTATTGCATTTTTTTTTCTTGTACTGTGTAGCATTAGGTGTTAATTTTTAGGCCTAGTAAGGTTTTTGTGAGTCATGTGTTTTGGGTGTCAGCCATTATCAATAATATTTTGTATCTGTAATAATATATCTTGCATTCACTGAGCATTAGCCGGTTTTCTCATTTTATCAGGGCTGACTTAGATAAATTTACTCTTGCTAATTTCTTGTTAATAGAGGCTATTGCAGTTAACCATATATTTAACCTGTTTTTTGCCATTACATTATCCTTATGAGTCCTGAATGTTTAGTTGTTAGTTTGAGCATTAAACTTTAACTTGTAATTTTACCTAACTCTTTTGTTTTGAACCTGGAATTTTACGGGACAGTAGTGATTTTCAGTATTCTCACTTAAAGTGTACATTATCTTTCTCTGTTCCGTAACATAAATTTGGCGACCTCTTATCAGGATATTCAGGATATTATCATAAGGATATTGCTTGATATTTTGTGACTGTGATTTATTCATGATGTCTACTATTACTATGCTTGATGAAGCCAAAGATTTTTTGTCAAATGTGCAAACAGTGTGTGATGTAGAAAATAGAACAAAGAATGACCTTAAGCTTGTTGCTCAACAATTGGGAATTGCAGCTCACTCTCATCATTCTAAAGGTCAAATTGTTGGCATGATTAATAGAAGCTTGTTTAATGTAACTCCTCCAAATGAGCAAACGCAGATTGAAATAGCTAAGTTACAGCTAGCTCTGCAGGAGGCTCGTGCTAAGGAGGCTGAGTCTCAGGCTAAGGAGGCGGAGTCTCAGGCTCGTATTTAGGAGGCTGAGTTTCCTAAGGAGGTTGAGTCTCAGGCTAAGGAGGCGGAGTCTCAGGCTCGTATTCAGGAGGCACAGATACAGGCTCAGGCACAAATTGAACTAGCTAGGATTCAGGCAGACCATGCGTATCGCATGAAACAAGGTGGAACTGGATCATCTAGCTCTGATGATTTTGATGTGGCTAAAAATGTTAAACTTGTCCCTCCTTTTAATGAATCTGATTAAACAAAGTATTTTCAGTTGTTTGAGAGGGTAGCTACAGGTTTTAATTGGCCCCAAGAGTATTGGCCAGTACTCCTTCAAACTGTTCTCACCGGTAAAGCTCAAGTAACTTATGCATCTTTGCCTCAGGATCAATCTGATAATTATGATGTAGTTAAGAGCTTGATTCTTAAGGTCTATGAGCTTGTTCCTGAAGCCTATAGAGTAAAATTTAGGACAACTTATAAGCAAGATAAGCAATCCCATGTTGAGTATGCAAAAATCAAAGAATATCTGTTAGAGCAGTGGTTAAATTCTAAGAATGTGGATTCTGATTTTGGTAAATTTAAGCAGATGATTTTGCTGAAGGACTTCAAAAGGTGTATTAATAATGATGTAAGCCTATATCTTGATGAGAAAAGAATAGATAATTTGTCTGATGCTGCAGTTTTAGCTGATGAATATGTTCTCACTCACAAGAGATATTCTAAAGAAAAAAAGGAAAGCTGAGAGTAAGTACGTTGCCTCTACTCAGAGTACAGGTAACAGGAAAGAGAATAAAGATGATGTCTCTTAGGAAGTAAATACCAGCTTCACCTCTAGATTTCAGAAACATAAATGTACTTATTGTAGTAAGCTTGGTCATACTACGGAGAAATGTTTCAGGAGACAGCGTGATGTGAACAAAAAGGAGTCTTTAAATATTCAGTCAATTGGTCTAGTGTCCACCCTTGAGAGTTCCCAGAATTCTTTAACTGAGTTAACTGAACCTGCTTTGAGGGGTAAATTAAATTCTCATGATGGAGCTAATCTTTTGAGCAGTAATGTGGGTGACACTGTCAAGAGTTCATATGCTAATTTCCTGTCTGATGGTTTTGTCAGTCCTCTGGACAGTAATGACAGGAAATCAGTTAAAATATATCGTGATACAGGTGCTTGCCAATCCGTTATGCTGACCAGTGTTCTAGGCTCTAATGTTAATTCCTCTGATGAAACTGTAATCTTACAAGGTGTAGGGAATAATTACTTCTCTGTCCCTCTGTGCAGAGTGAATTTAGAGTCTAGTTTTGTTAATGGTTCCGTTATGGTTGGGTTGGTTGAGACACTCCCAATGTCAGGTTTAACTTTCTTACTTGGAAATGATATTGGTGGAAGTCAAGTGTGTCCAGCTCCTCAGTTGTCTAGTGAGCCAGTGGCTGCGACCCAGGATTGTGATGTCCCTGATGTGTTCTCTGCATGTGCTGTCACTAGGGCTAAGTCTAAAGTTACTGGTGACTTAGAGGATAATGATGATGATGATGTTATCCTAGCTGACACTTTTCTTGCTAATTTTGACCACTCACCAGATGAGGCAGTACCCCGTAGTGTTGATAATTTGTCTCGTCAAGAGTTGGTTGAGTTGCAGGTTGCTGATCCTGAGTTGAAAGGTCTAGCTAACTTTGCTTGCAGTGAGGAAGAGTCAGCTGGTGCTTCTACTTGTTATTATATAAAGTCAGGAGTACTTATGAGGAAGTGGAGACCCCCAACAGCATCAGCCGACTGTGAATGGGAGGTTGTACATCAAGTTGTCATCCCTCGTGTTTGTAGGCAGGATATCATTAGAGTGGCTCATGATTCCAGTTTGGCAGGACACCTTGGAGTGAGGAAGACTGTGGCACGCATTTTGAAACACTTCTACTGGCCAGGTATCTTCAGAGATGTTTCCTGGTGTTGTAAGTCTTGTCACACCTGTCAAGTTGTGGGGAAGTGTAATCAGACCGAAAAGGTTGCACCTCTAGTTCCCATTCCTCCTTTTGAGGCGCCATTCACCCGTGTGTTGGTGGATATTGTGGGCCCTCTTCCTAAGACTTCTTCAGGATTTTCTTATGTGTTGACCCTGATTGATATGGCTACTCGTTATCCTGAAGCCATTCCACTTAGAAATATCTCAGCAAAGAACGTGGTTAAGGAAATGCTAGGGTTCTTCACAAAGTTTGGTCTGCCCAAGGAGGTACAGTCAGACCAGGGAAGTAATTTCATGTCAAATGTTTTCAAGCAGTCTCTGAAAGAGTTGGGCATCACCCAGATCACGTCTTCAGCTTACCATCCCCAGACCCAAGGAGTGTTGGAGAGATATCATCAAACACTCAAATCGATGCTCAAGAAATACTGTTTGGAACATCAGAAAGACTGGGATAAAGGTCTTCCATTCGTTGTATTTGCCGCAAGAGAATTTCCAAATGAATCATTGGGCTTCTCACCCTTTGAACTACTGTTTGGCCATTAAGTAAGAGGACCCCTTAAGCTACTCAAGGAATGCTGGCTGTCGGAGGAAGATGACGTCAACCTGCTGGAGTATGTGATGAAGTTCAAAGAACGGCTGTCCACTGCTTTACAGCTGGCGAGAGAGAATTTAGGAGCTGCTCAGGAGAAGATGAAGACTTGGTATGATAAGAAGTCCAGGTTACGCTACTTTCAGCCAGGAGATCAGGTTTTGATTCTGCTACCGGTGCATGGACAACCTCTTCAAGCCAAGTTTAGTGGTCCTTATTTCGTGGAGAGAAACTCAGTGATGTCAACTATGTCATCGCCACACCAGATCGTAGAAAGAACAAGCAACTTTGTCACAACAACATGCTAAAGTTATATCACAGGTGGGACGAAAATAACCCAGTTTGCACTGTAGCTGTTCCACCCGAGTCTGCAAGTGAAGTTCTCCCATGCAGCATGAGCGTGAGTGATAGTTTGGGGAAGAATCCTGATATCATGAATGATCTCCAGACTAAGCTTTCTCATCTAGCTCCCGAGGAAAGGCAGGAGTTTTCGGCATTACTGCAGGAGTACCCGCAAGTGTTCTTTGCCACTCCAGGAAGAACCACTGTGTTGATGCATGATGTCGATGTTGGAGACGCAAAGCCAATTAAACTGCCTCCTTACCGTGTGAACCCAGTGAGAGTTCCTCTCATCCAGAAGGAGCTTGGCTACCTGTTGGACCACAAGATGATTGAGCCCTGTCAGAGCGAGTGGATTTCTCCTGTCACTCTAGTCCCTAAGCCAGGTGGGTCACAGCAGCTTTGCATTGACTACAGACGTGTTAATCAGATAACCAAAACAGACACTTACCCTGTCCCTCGCGTGGAAGATTGTATAGACAAGATCAGAAAAGCTAGGTACATAAGTAAGTTTGATTTGTTAAAGGAATACTGGCAAGTACCTATGACTGAACGTGCTAGGGAGAGCTCATGTTTTGTAACACTAGGAAAGACTTTTGCATGTTCTGTAATGCCATATGGTATGAAGAATGCACCAGCCACATTTCAGAAGCTCATGAATGTTGTAACAGAGGGTTTGGCAGGGTGTGTTGTTTATATTGATGATGTATTAATCTTCAGTGACAACTGGAAAGATCACCTATGCCATGTCAGTAAATTTCTTGAGCGTTTGGTTCAGGCTAATCTTGTAGCTAATTTATCAAAGTCTGAGTTTGGTCAAGCTAAAGTTCAGTACCTTGGGTACGTAATTGGTGATGGACATGTTGCACCACCAGGAGCTAAGGTTCAGGTTATAAGTGATCTTCCCAGACCTAAAACTAGGAAAGAGCTACAAAGATTTTTGGGAATGGTAGGTTATTATAGAAGATTTGTTCTTAACTTTTCAATTCTTGTATCACCACTTACAGACCTACTGAAAAAGGGAGTTAAATTTGTCTGGACCGATAACTGTGAATCCTCTTTCAGCAAACTTAAAGCTACCCTATTAAGTCAGCCAGTGCTCGCTACTCCAAATTTTGCTAAGCCTTTTAAGATGGCTGTTGACGCAAGTGATACAGGAGCTGGGGCTGTTTTGCTGCAAGAGGATGATCAGGGTATTGAACACCCTGTATCTTATTACAGTAAGAAGTTCACTCCACCTCAAAAGAACTACTCAACTATTGAAAAAGAGCTTTTGGCCTTGATTTTGGGTTTACAGCATTTTTCATTTTATTTGTGTTCTGGTTTTGACCCCATAGTCATTTATACCGATCATAACCCACTGAAATTCCTTAGTAAGTTTAAAGATAAAAATCAGAGATTGACAAGATGGAGTCTGCTTCTTCAGGAGTATTCATTAGACATACAACGTGTCAAGGGGAAAGAAAATGTTATTGCAGATTGCTTATCTAGACTTTAGACAGATTGTTTTAGAGTAATAAGAAATTTCCTTTGTAAATTTCTTTTTCTTTGTGGGGAGGTGTTACATAGCCTATGATTTCATCATCCTTTGAATAATTCTAACGTACAGTATGCTGCATGTTTGATCACGAGCGTGTTCTACCTCACTCCCCCCTTCTACCCTTATAGTAGAGTAAGTCGTTCTTTCTGTTGTTCAGAGCAGGATTGTCAACTCTTTGTCCCCTATGGCTTCATTTGCGCGTCCTTCTTACAAGTTGTATCAAGCTCTGCCGGCCCCTATATAATGAGCTCAGTCTCTGCATTAATTGCCACTTAGATCTACTCCTCATTTTGTTCACATCTCTGTCCTCCCCTGTACAGTTGTTATTATTGTGAGTGCTCAGGAAGTCTCCAACCATCTAGCAGCTGTGTAATTTGAGTGTAACTGTTATTGCATTTTTTTTCTTGTACTGTGTAGCATAAGGTGTTAATTCTTAGGCCTAGTAAGGTTTTTGTGATTCATGTGTTTTGGGTGTCAGCCATTATTAATAATATTTTGTATCTGTAATAATATATCTTGCATTGACTGAGCATTAGCCGGTTTTCTCATTTTATCAGGGCTGACTTAGATAAATTTACTCTTGCTAATTTCGTGTTAATAGAGGCTATTGCAGTTAACTATATATTTAACCTGTTTTTTGCCATTACATTATCCTTATGAGTCCTGAATGTTTAGTTGTTAGTTTGAGCATTAAACTTTAACTTGTAATTTTACCTAACTCTTTTGTTTTGAACCTGGAACTTTACGGGACAGTAGTGATTTTTAGTATTCTCACTTAAAGTGTACATTATCTTTCTCTGTTCCGTAACAATATATATATATATATATATATATATATATATATATATATATATATATATATATATATATATATATATATATATATATATATATATATATACAGTAGAGAGAGAGGGAGAGAGAGAGGTAGGGAGTTACCACAAGCTGATCTCATCCAGGTCTCAGAGAATCAGTCAAATACATAAAAGGAGAAATCAAAGTACTTTTCAAGCATGCTGACTGATTAGTAATTTTATTGAAAAAAAACACAACGTAAGCTTTCTCAAGTACTGAGTTTCGAAATAATAAACTCGATGTGAGTACTTAATATGAGAAAATGCTTTGTAATTATAATACCCCATAAACAATACCAAACTGCCTTTTCAGCAAATTTGTATTAAAGCTGATGATTGAATGGGAGTCAGAAGTTCATGAACACAGTAATGGAGGCGAAAAAAAATCTCAAATATTTGCGGCGCGGAGCCACAAAAGTATCTGGTATATCCTCCCTGAGTATGGTCTCGTGTGCCATTACCCTCAGTGGCAGGTTCCAGCTGAAAGCAGAGTGAGTTGGAAAATACTCTACCCTGAATCCAGGGGGAAGGCTGAAGCCACATCACTGACTGGAGGAAAATGCATTGTAAATATACTGCTTGCTGGAGGCTGCCGTGCAGTCTTGGAGAAAGAGGAGTATAACATCTTGGATCATATCGCAGAATTTTTAAAAACTGATATTGTACAGAAACCTGTTATTTTCCATGAGAGTATACATTGTTTAACAAATACTGGTTATCAATCCAAATGAAAACTCGGTCTATAATGGTCTGGAAATTTCTATGAATTTTCCATACCGTATGAAACATTAACAAACTCTAGTCTTACTAATGGGACCGAGTGTAATGTTGATGCTGTGTTACACGTCGGCCAAGGCTCGTTAATAATAATCCAGAAAGCAGTTGTCTTGGCGCAATTAGAATGTTGTGAGAAATGTGGTGATACTTTTAGTGCTTATGTGCCAGTATATACTAAGTATCTTCTCACGTTAATGCAGTGTCACCGCCTGGAATAACTTAAGCACGGTTCAATCAAGGCACAGTAAGTGGAGTATGACGAAATACTGAGTATCGGTACTGTAAAGCTAATTTTTAAGTAACATAGGCATGATGTAGCTGATTCAAAAGGTCGAATAATCCAATCTTTTCATTGCCACTCATACAATATGGCAAAACTTCTGTATTCAGCCCACACTGTACTAAGGTTCCCAAGTACGGATGCTAACACACACACACACACACACACACACACACACACACACACACACACACATAGTAAATGAAACCTGTGAATGTGAATGTCTGTGTTTCTTCGTTTTCTTCAAGGGAACAGTAATAGATATCGACCAAATTATTTTTGCATTAGGTCGGGGTTAAGTCCACGGAGGGTCAGAAAAAAGAAATTGCAATCGCGCGCTATGCGACGGCGTGAAGTTGTCAAAAATTGTGACACGCGAAAATATGAGAAATTCTTTTTTTTTTCGACTTTTTGGCCAGAATGAGACTTGTGGGATCAATAACAGTATGGGAACAAAGATTAAGTTATTTTCAAATAATTGTGATGGATAGCCTATTAATTAGTCCCGTAAATCTTTGAGGGTAAGCACTAGTCTCTCTCTCTCTCTCTGTATATATATATATATATATATATATATATATATATATATATATATATATATACAGTAAAACCTCTTGGATAGCGATCATATTAGTCTGGCACAATCGTCGCTATCCATGAAACCGCTGTCTTTGGGGCAAACTTCTTACCTAAGTATATCAAAATAGTCTGGAGCTTTTTACAATTCACCCCATTTTTCTGTTTTCAGCCATATATAACATGTATAATGTTTGCAAAATGAAGACTAGTGCATATTAGACATGAAAGAAGGATACATAAACTTACTTTTTATTGGTTTGGAGTGTTGTTTAGTGAATATGACACACTAGAAGTTGGCTTGGGGTCTATTGGGGGCTGGGGCAGGGGCGAAGTTGCTCTCGCTCTCCCTCACATTCACTTTCAATGCCTGCCCCCCATTGATGTGCCTCTTGATCTGTCCTCATCGCCTCTCTCTCCTCCTTGTCATCAAGCCCCTCAAAGACAGTTTTCTCATCAGTAACAACAGGTGGAGTATTTGGATCATCTGTGTCATTCACTACAGCTTGTCTCGCTGCCTCACGCCCTGCATTCTCCTTTCTCATGAAACTGGTGATAAGTGACTGCTGCCTCGCCTGGATCTTCTCATTGAACTTCTTGTTGATGATACTGGTGAGTTTGTTGAGGTGCTGCATAGCTTCATCATGGGTGTCAAACCTCAGATTGTTTATCTTTTCATGAAACTCTCCCAACATTCCTAGAAGTGCTGAGAAGTCTTTTGTCGTTGGTTCACCCTCCTGTGGTTCATCTCGGTCGTGAACACCTCCATCTTCTCTTTCCTCGTCCTCTGCCGGCCAGGTGGTCGCTATCCACGCGGTGGTTCTCGCTATCCACCATGCATGGGGGTTTTTATATCCTGTCGCTACTCCTGAAACTGCTATCCAAAAAAACGCTACCCGAGGGGTACAACTGCATATATATATATATATATATATATATATCCTTCTGCTGAAATCTCCATTCTAGATTTCAATGTTCACCATCACCTTTGGCTCTCCTCTCCTTTCACTGATCCACCTGGTGAACAAGCCCACATTGTTTGTCCTTAGTGACCTACAGCAGCTTGTACAGCATCCTACCCATATCCCTGACCGTCTTGGGGAGAGTTACAACATACATAACCTCTTCATTACAACTAATTCTTCCACTCATGCTGTAAATCTTCCTCTCTGTTGGGCTCCTCTGATCACAAACTTATCACCTTAACCTGTCCTATTGCTCCAGTACGGCCTGTGGACCCTCCAAAGAAACGTCGGTTGTGGCACTTTGGAGCTGCTGGTTGGGTTGCCCTCAGGCAGTACTTCTTTGATTTCCCCTGGAATGATTATTGCTTCCATGGCCGAGAGCTTTCTAAATGTTCCATGCGCATTATGGAGGTTATTCTCTCGGGCATTGAAGCATACGTTCCTTTCTCATATCCTCTGACCAATGCAAAAAATCCTTTGGTTTAATCATGCTTGTTCTAATGCTGGCCACAACAAGGAGAAGGCCAACAAAAGGTACCAGAGCCAGCCCACCTCTGAATCTCATCTTCCTTATGTTTCTGCCCGGTATCGTACTAAGTCTGCTCATGACTCTGCTGAAAATAATATCATCCATACTAAATGCTCTCAACTCTCCAACTCAAATTCTTCCAGCTCCTTCTGGCACCTTGCCAAAAGCATTTCTAGAAAATCATCCTTCCCTCCTCTTTTCCACTCTGATGACTCTGTAGCTATTTCTTCTAGTGATAAAGCAGAACTCTTTGCTCAGATTTTCTCCTCCAATTCTGCCTTTGACGATTCCGGTGCTGCCCCTCCATCTCTCCTCCCCCTTTAACTTCCCCATGGCTGATATTAATATGTCTGCAACTAATGTACTTTCTGCCACCACTTGCCTTAATACTAACAAGGCATATGGGCCTGATGGGGTCCTTCTTGCTGTTTTCAAGAACTGTGCCTCTGTGCTTACACCCTGCATAGGTAAACTCTTTCATCTTGCACCTTCCCTTCTTGCTGGAAATTTGCTTTCATTTAGCCTGTCCCAAGTAAAAGTGACCATTCCCAGCTCTCTATTTATTGCTCAATTGTTTTAGCATTCTGTACTACAAAAGTTTTTGAGTCTATTCTTAACCAAAAAAAAATTTAAAGCATCTTTCCTAACACAACATTCTTCTGATCGTCAGTAGTATGGGTGTCGCTAGGGGCGCTCCACTGGTGATCTTCTCACCCACCTTTCTGACTTCTGGTCATCTTCCTTTCGGGACTTTGGCGAAAGTTTTGCCATTGCACTTGTCATCTCAAAAGGCTTTTGATCGAGACTGGTATAAATCTTTAATTTCCAAACTACCCTCTTACATTTTCTATCCTTCTATCTGTGCCTTCATCTCTAGCGTCCTCTTTGGTCGTTCTATAGCTGCTGTAATAGACGGCCACTTTTTTTCTTGAACAATCAACAATGGTGTTCCTCAGGGCTCTGTCCTAGCACTAACTCCTTTCCTTTTGTTGATTAGTGACCTTCTAAGCTGTACAGTACATCTAACCCTATCCACTCATATGTTCATGACTCCATCCTTCACCTTTCCATTCGCATCCCACAACGTCCATCTCAGCAGTTGCTTCAACAATCAAGGGAGGAGGCTATGGCACACCTAATGTCTGATTTCGCTCATATATCTGTTTGGGATAAAATAATTTCGTAATTTTTAAGGCATGAAAAACTTACTTTTCTCATCCATCAACCCAACATAATCTTCCACAGGAGTACCCTCTAATTTTTAACAATGTCCAGCTCAATCATTCATCAACTTAAAACATACTTAGGGTTTCATCCTCTCGGGATATATTTTGGAATGAACATTTTACTTCTTTTGTAAAATCTGCTTCCAAGAAAATAGGTGTGCTAAGCTGACTCTGTACCATCTTTTCCCCTGCACAATTGTTGACTTTATACACAGATTTTATTCGCCCTTGTTCAGAGTACAACTCTCATGTGGGGAGGCTCCCCATACAGAGATCTTCTCAACAGGGTGGAGTCAAAGGCTTTTCGTCTCATTAACTCTCCTCCTCTTAATGGCTCCCTTCAACCTCTGTCTATTTGCTGCACTGTTGCAGCTTTATCTTATTTCTATCCTACTTCAATGGTCACTGCTCCTCTGAACTGTCTGCTTGCATCCCTCCATCGCTATGGCGGGCATATAGCACCCGTCTAGCAGCAAACTCTCATCCCTTTTCTATCTAACTCTCTAATGCAAGAGTTAACCGTTACTCCCAGTCCTTCAGGTCTGCAACAGGTCAACTCTGGAACTGCCTCCCTTTGTCTGTTTTTACGACCTCCTACGATCTCCAGTCTTTCAAAAGCAGTGTGTCCAGGCATCTCGAAATGAATGGGTCTTGAATTGGCTCTTTGTTATCTTGTTTTTGTTTTCTTCTGGAAGGGAGCAATTTGCAGGTTCCTGGCCTTTGGTTCCTTCTTCTTTCCATAAATGACTATATATATATATATATATATATATATATATATATATATATATATATATATATATATATATATATATATATATATATATATATATATATATATTCAACATACATACATACATACATACATACATACATACATAGATAGATATACATACATATCTCTCTCTCTCTCTCTCTCTCTCTCTCTCTATCTATCTATATATCTATATATCTATATATACACTCATTATATATATATATATATATATATATATATATATATATATATATATATATATATATATATATATATATATATATATATATATATATATATATATATATATATATATAGTGAAATTTAAACTTATACCAAAGAAAAGTTGATCCATAACGAAAGCATCATGTATGCAACATTTTGGTGTAATCTATTTTCATATAGAGATGGCGCCTGCCTCGTCAATATCTCGCCATTAGCTGAATCTGGCGCATCAGTACCGACGTAGGAGTCTTATAAGTCAGACCTTGTATTTCATGTTTTTTAAAAATCATCTCTTCTTTGTTTTCATATTTTTTTTTTTCTTTTTCAGGTATTAATGGTTAATAGATAAATATCTTACGAGAACTACAAATATGGCTCCCACTACTCGGTCTGCCATAACTCATATTTTTGGCACTTTAAGAACCATTGGTGACAAGCAACTTGCAACAATGTGGGATGTGGAAAGACACTTACTTTTTGCTGAAACAGAAAAATCAAAAGCGCCAGTATCAGAACTTCAGTGTCTTTGGGAAAAAGCTTCAGTTCCATGTGTTCACCTAACAAGAATTACACAGTTGGTTTTCGACAACCATTCTAATTAAAAGACCCTAGTGAAAAAGAATGGGAAAGACCGCTACAGCAAACAGCTTGAAAACTATAAAACCCATACGGAGAAGGAGCTATTTGATATCTCTTGTTGCAAATTTAAGTCTTTCGAAGAGTGTAAGTGTTCAAAGAAAAGAAAGATGCCCGTATGTGAAAGAGAGTTTCTTTCAGATCAGAGAGGAAATAGACAGATGTACAGTGGAAAATTGGATACAAAAGAAGCAAAAATCCTGCCACAACGAGCAAAAAGAAAAAGGGATGCAAAGAACTACAAAGTGAAAACTTGCGATTCTATTTGTCAGAAAGGTCAAATAGGGATGGAGGAAATGAGTGATACTGATGATAGTTTGGAAAATGATGGTACAGATGATACATATTGCCCGAGTGTAGGAAAAAAAAAAATGAAGATATCACGAATGCGAATCAACTGTGAACTGGTTGCAAGAGAAGCTGATCGATTTGGTGTGAGTGATAAAGGTGCCGCTTCAATTGCCACTTCCGCTCTGATGAGTGCTGGACTTGTTTCACCCGAAAACAAGAATTTAGTTATAGACAAGACAAAAGTAAGAAGTGCCAGAAAATCAGGCAGAGAAATACTTCAGCATGTAGAAAAGAAAGACATAACAGCACTATTTTGATGAAAAAAGGATAAAATATTAACATTGGAAGAGAGAAAAGATGAAAATGGTTGTCTATCGATTCTCCAAGTACGGAAATTTGAGGAACACATTTCATTAGTTAAAGAGCCAGGCTCTGAATACCTTGGCAATGTAACTTCTGATGGGGGAACAGCAGCTGCTATTTCTGAGTGCTTGATGAACTGTGGGCTGAAGACTGAGATGCTTGTTGCAATAGGGTGTGATGGTAATCAATAAAATTGATTAAGACTTTCTTTACTGTCCTTTGCAGTGGCTTATATGTTTGTTACACTTCCGTGAGCTTCCATTTCGGCATATATTTAAACATCTGGATGGTGAAACCTCAGGGCCCACAGCATTCAAAGGAAAAATGGGACGATAGGAGAAACAGTTAGTAACCTCCCTGTGGTAAATTTTGAACCATTACCAGTAGGTGATGAGAAGTTTCATGGGACCTATTCAGAGCTAGATTAAGTAAGAAAAAAAAAATGTATTCTGACCATATGGTATGCAGTGTCATCTGGAAAATTTCCTGCATCATTCTCTTCAGTTGAACCAGGCCCATTAACACACTCAAGATGGCTGACAGCATGAGCAAGAATTTTGAGACTGTTTTGCTCGGTACCTCCTCCTTCCAAACCATTGAAAACATTAGCCAAGTATCTGATGACTGTATACATTCCGACCTGGTTTGAGATTAGGAAAAATCCTTCCTGTGTGAATGGCCCAAAACATCTACTCAATGCTGTTACAACGATCAAAAATATGAAAGATTAATGCTTGGGAGCATATAAAGCTGCTACCCAGGCTATTCAAACAAATGTTTTCTATGCCCATCCAGGAAACATGCTTTTGGGCATGGCATTTAATGAAGATATTGACATCAGAAGAAATGTTGTGAAGAAAATTCTAGCAGCAAGAAACAACCCGAGACATGAACAAAACAATTCAGAGTACCAGAAATAATTTTTGAGGCAGATCATTATACTCAAATGATCAACTGGGATGTAGCTGATATTACAGAACCACCACTCTTCAAGAATTTGACTGATGTCGAACTACATGGTTTGGTTGAAAGTCCTGAACTTGTGGAAAAGCTGTGTCCAAAGGATCCTTGCCATACTTAGTCAGCTGAACGCACAGTAAAGCTGGTGACTGAAACATCTGCAAATGTTTATGGTTACAGAAACTGAGATGGGTATATAAGAATCATACTCAGATCAAGAAAAATAATGCTAGCATTCGAATCAAAGAAGGATATCAAAGCAGAGTAAATCTGGCCCAGTTTAATGGAGGGGTTGATGGAATGGGTTAGGTGTGGAACACCATTTGCAGCCACCTCCTCGTGGCGAGTTGTGGGTAGTGCACGGTCACAGCGTGCTAGCTAAGGACTGCATAATAAAGTGTCCAAGCGCCACCTCTTACTGACATGATACGGATATAATGTTTTGCAGTTCTCATGACTATATAGGAGCAAGTTTTCCCCTCTGTTATAAAAAGAAAACTGGACTTTATTTTTATTTTTTTTTAAATCTTATGACCCGGTCTAATATACATACATACATATATATATATATATATATATATATATATATATATATATATATATATATATATATATATATATATATATATATATATATATAGAGAGAGAGAGAGAGAGAGAGAGAGAGAGAGAGAGAGAGAGAGAGAGATATATATATATATATATATATATATATATATATATATATATATATATATATATATATATGACAATTGTTGCACTGCACAGTGCTTATTTTTTCTTGTTTCTGGATTCCGTCAACCTTATTATCAGCAGCAGGAAGACGTCATGTTACCTTTGAGGTCAGTGATTATTTTGGCTGTCCATTCCTCATTTCTTCCCTGGCTACCTAACCTCTCTCTCTCTCTCTCTCTCTCTCTCTCTCTCTTTCCAATACGTATTTCCACTAGCCAGTCATATTGACATAGTGATTCTGGTTCTGTGAAGATTGGATGGGTGTGCTGTGTGCAGTTTATGTTGGCTGGTGACATCAAATTAAATGGAAAAATGAGAGAGAGAGAGAGAGAGAGAGAGAGAGAGAGAGAGAGAGAGAGAGAGAGAGAGAGAGAGAGAATATTCTATGTCTATAATATTTTTTTCTCAGTTTAATCGATGTTGTTTTATTTTGTGCGTAAAACTTTCATATTGGCTGGCGGTAAAAGAGGTAATCTATAGCAAGCCTTGAGCACGGAACAGTTAGTTTTCAAACACACACACACACACACACACACACACACACACACACACACACACACACACACACACACACACACACACACACTGCATCTTGTAAAATTATATATCAGTACTTACTCAGGTCATAAAATTTAAGCCACAGATTTCGAGTATATCCAGTAAGAACCCTAACTGCGACTTTTACCTTTGGCAAGAAAGAAGCAAGTGAGAAAAATAGATGGCGGATACATAACTATAAAAGGGTTGAATATAACTGGGAGAATTTAAATTCATAGTAGCTTCTCTCGACTACTCTCCTTTTGACTGAAATTAATATTATGTATCAGTATGGAAGGCGGCTTAAGAAAAAATAATAATCCCTTCGATACCATTGTTCCTCCTTACGCTGATCATCATCAGTTGTTGTAGGTTGAGTAAAATGAGAAATGTCAACGTACTAAAAACATTCAATTACATGAGTCCTGTGATATCTAACAAAGTTTACTCACTGTATTTACAGACTGTTTTAGTGAAATCCACTCGTAGTGAAGGAAGTAGCGAATGCTCTATGAGGCTGTTACAGTTTCAAATAGCACCCTAAACTGAATAAAATAATCAGCAAAACACAAAATAAGCAAAATGAGTGACGGTAGTTCCTTCCAGTACGACACCACAACCCCCGTTTGGCTAGCAGTGTCTCCAGTATCCCATTCACCTATAACTTTGCCCAGTTTCTGTGCGGTTCTACGCGCATCCAATTTTCTCGTTCCTTGTCTGCCTGTGTGTGGTGCTGTCAGGCGTGTGTGAGGGAGATGATCCCGAGATTAGAGAGGGAATCGAGCTGGTTCACAAAGGACTGAAGTTTGATAAATAGAGATAGGATTTCCGGGCAGCCCAGGATGAAAATCACCGAGCTGGAGGAGTGAGATACAAAGTTGGAAGAAACTGTTATGTCTTCACAATACAAACACCAGCACCACTTTAGTATATATTATAGATCCATGCTTCATGCAATAGCTAAGAAAAAACCCAAATGTGACATTGTCTCATCCCAGAACTCTACTTTTTGTAACGTCGCATTCAGCATTTTTTTTTTTCGTTCACGCATTTTCAGCAAGTCAAAATTTGTGTGTGTATATATATATATATATATATATATATATATATATATATATATATATATATATATATATATATATATATATATATATATATATATATATATATATATATATATATATATATATATATATATATTATATATATATATATATATATATATATATATATATATATATATATATATATATGGAGCCTCTGTGATACAGTGGTACAGCGTGCGTTTCGCGCGCTGGTGAGCGCGGGTTCGCCTCCCGCAAGAGTTGTAAAAACTTGGGAAGCATTCACCAAGCCACTTGCTACTTTGGCGGACACAAGGGGTGCTGTGGTTGAACCAGTGTCGCATACTAGTATGCTTGCACCCAATCGGCTTAAGGCGGGCCGATTACACTTGGTTCACAGACTACACACACATCCAAAGTCACTACAACACTACAATTACATTTACAAGCACTTCTCACCCTGCATATAGTCTCTACCAGACAGCTTAAGCCACATGGTAGAGATACATTGGCTGTATCGTCCCTGCTTCGGTAGGGATAGGCCTACCGATAGATAGATAGATATATACAGATACATACTGCACACATACATACATACATAAACATTATTTGCAGAAGAAAGAGATGTTTTGCAGAGTGAAGAACCATGAATTATGGACGGAAATACAATATGATGAGAACAGTGTGAAAGGGACCTGAGGGAGGAGTGATGGATGAGAGGCGAGGAGAGGAGAGTTCGAAGTGATTGGAGACGTGAGGAGTGGAGAGTCTGAGATTAGGGAAAAGATTGGAAAGGGAGAGTCAGAGGTAAGGGAACATGAGGAGTGGAGAGTCGGAGGTGAGGGAAGAGGTGACGGTGGATAGAACCAAAGTGGTGGGGGTGGGGGGACACAGAAGAGAGGTACGATCAGAGGTAGTTGAGCTGTTGACGAAAAGCATTCGTCACCACAAACTTTTTCGGTAAGAACAGCTAAAGAGATTGTTACAAAACAATGCTACTGAGTGTTTGTAATCAGGCACGATAATTCCTTTTTAGCTCAACAGTAATATGTACTTAATGGACAAGGAAGAATTGACAAATGTCGAATACACTTTCTATCACACCAGTATTATATTTCATCACGTAATTAACTGAAGACTTTGCCTTGGTAAACCCCCCCACACACACGTGTGTGTGTGTGTATATATATATATATATATATATATATATATATATATATATATCCGAAGTAAAGTGGTACTAGGAAAGCAACAAAATACACTACTGAAAGACAAAAACGGTGAAGTCATTAACTGCAGTGATACGGTGGTAGAGAGAGTTGAAGAATTTGACACAGAACTGTATGCAAAGACAGTAGTACCAACAGCTAACTTTTCAATTGACACAAGTGAAATACCTGGGGTAACACCAGACGGAGCAAATATTTCTCTTAAAAACATGAAAAGAGGGAAGGACCCGGGAGAGGATGGAATAATAGCAGATTTACTGCTCGATGCAGGAGTAGAAGTACAAAATAGGCTTGCTCATTTATTTATTCAATGTATAAAAAAGAAGGAAATTCCCAAAACATGGTGTAATGCAATAGTTATTTTACTTTAAAAAAAAGATGACTCAACAGATCTTAGTAACTATCGACCCATTAGCTTATTATCAGTCATTTACAAACTACGAACAGAATAACTACAAATTTGGAGGAAAACCAACCTCGTGAACAGGCAGGATTCTGAAGCGGGTATTCGACTACTGATCATCTACACGCAATGAATCAGCTGTTTAAGAAAACTACGGAAAATAATAAAACCACTGTGCTTAGGTTTTGTTGATTACGAAAAGGCTTCGTCTCAGTGGAGCACATAGCAATTATGAATTACTTGCGAGAACAAGGAGTGAAGGAAAATGAAAACATGGTAAAACTGTTCGAAAACACATATAAAGAGGGAACTACTACAGTTAAATTACATAAGGACTAGGAAAAAATTAAGACTGAGAAGGGCGAGCGTCAGGGAGATACAATTTCACCAAAATTATTTACAACATGCCCAGAAAGTATTTTCAGAAAGCTAGACTGGGAAAACAATGAAGTGAACATAGATGGAGAAAAGCTAAACCATTTAAGATTTGCAGACGACGTTGTCCTAATCTCAGAAACAGCAGACACATTGCAAGAAATGTTAAATGACCTGAACAGAGAAAGTCTCAAAGTAGGGCTAAAAATGAACCGGAGTAAAACTAATGTTTAATCCACAAACACCAAAGAGCGTCGTCAGAATAAGCGGAGAAATTCTTGTAGAAGTCGAGGAGTACAATTACTTGGGACAAATACTAAAATTAACGAAAGATCATGATAGCCAAATAAAATTTCGCATTACAATAGGATGGAAAGCATTTGGTAAACATAGAAACATTATGAAAAGTAGCTTACCAGTTTGCATGAAACGAAAAGTAAACAACGAATGTATAATTCAAGCTATAATATATGGTTGTGAGACCTGGAAACCGACAAAATCGATGGAAGATAAATAAATCCGTTCTTAGAGAGCAATAGAAAGGTCACTGTTGGGAATATCTTTAAGAGACAGGAAAAGATCAACTTGGGTGATAAAGCAGACTAAAGTCAAAGATATAACAGAAGTTAAAAGGGAACAGAAATGGAGGTGGGCAGGCCATGTAGCAAGAATAGAGGATAACCGACGGAGCAAGACGTTGACTGACTGGACACCAAGAGATTGTAAACGTAGCGGAAAAAGCCAGACAGGAAGTGGAGAGATGAGATATAGAAATTTGCAGGGAAAACGTGGCAAAGATTAGCTCAGCCAAGGAATTCGTGGAGAAAGTTGGGGGAGGCCTTTGTTCAGCAGTGGACTTGTAATGGTTGATGATGATTTTTTTTCTTTTAATGCGAGGAAGAGCGAACCAAAGCCCATGAGCCCGCAATAACAGTTCCCTCCAAGAGAAAAACAAAGTACAATAGAGAGCCAAATTCAAGATCCGATCATTTCGAGATGCCTGGACACACTGCGTTTGAAAGACTGGAGATCATAGGCAGCAGGAAATACAGACAGAGGGAGACAGTTCCAGAGTTGACCTGTTGCATAAATGAAAGACTGGGAGTAACGGTTAACTCTTGCATTAGAGAGTTGGACAGAAAAGGGATGAGAGTTTGCTGCTAGACGGGTGCTACGCACCCGTCGTAGAGGTGGAGGAATGCATGCAGACAGTTCAGAGGAACAATGACCATTAAAGTAGCGATAGAAAAGAGATAAAGACGCATCAGTGCGACGAAGAGACAGAGGTTGAAGGGAGTCAGTAAGAGGAGGAGAGTTAATGAGACGAAAAGCCTTAGACTCCACCCTATTGACAAGAGCTGTGTGTGGGGAGCCTCCCCACACATGAGAGTTGTACTCCACACAGGGGCGGATAAAACCCCTGTATAGAGTCAACAATTGTGCAGGGGTAAAGAAAGAATGGAGTCGGCTTAGCACACCCAATCTCTTGGAAGCAGCTTTTACAAGAGATGTAATATGATCTTTCCAAGATAAGTCCCGAGTAAATGAAACCTCAAGCATGTTCAAAGATGATGCAGGATTAAGCTGAATATTATTAAACATTAGTGGGTATACCTGTGGAAGATTTTGTCGGGTTGATAGGTGTAAGAACTGAGTCTTAGATGCATTAAAAACAACCAGATTATTTTTACCCCAGTCAGAGATACGAGCCAAGTCAGACATTAGGTGTGCCATAGCCTCATCCCTTGTTTGTTGAAGTAACTG
Source organism: Coenobita brevimanus (assembly GCF_032717465.1). Taxonomy (NCBI): domain Eukaryota; kingdom Metazoa; phylum Arthropoda; class Malacostraca; order Decapoda; family Coenobitidae; genus Coenobita; species Coenobita brevimanus. Next base: position 45,736,880 of record NC_137053.1, on the reverse strand, counting down.
CTGAGAAGGGCGTTGTGGTAACCGAATGGAGAGGTGAAGGTTGGAGTCATCAGTGTATGAGTGGATAGGGTTAGATGTACAGCTTAGAAGGTCGTTGATGAATAAAAGGAAGAGAGTTGGTGATAGGACAGAGCCCTGAGGAACACTACTGTTGATAGGTCTAGGAGAAGAACGATGGCCGTCTACAACAGCGGCTATAGAACGACCAGAAAGGAAGCTAATGATGAAGGCACAGATAGAAGGATAGAAACTTTAAGAGGGCAGTTTGGAAATTAAAGATTTATGCCAGACTCGATCGAAAGCCGTTCAGATGTCAAGTGCAATGGCAAAGCTTTCGCTAAAGTCCCGAAAGGAGGATGACCAGGAGTCTGAAAGGTTGGTGAGAAGATTGCCAATGGAGCGTCCCTGACGGAACCCGTACTGACGATCAGAAAGAAGGTTATGACAGGAAAGATGCCTTAAAATTTTTCTATTGAGAATTGACTTGAAAACTTTTGAAATACAGGACGTTAAAGCAATTGGACGATAGTTGGAGGGTTGGGAGTGATCACCCTTCTTTGGGACTGGCTGAATGAGAGCAAACTTCCAGCAAGATGGAAAGGTACAAGTTGACAGACAAAAGCGAAAGAGTTTGCCTAGGCAGGGTGTAAGCACAGAAGCACAGTTCTTGAAAACAACAGGAAGGACCCCATCAGGCCCATATGCCTTGTTAATATTGAGGCCAGTGATGGCAGAAAATACATCAGCTGAAGAAATTTTAATGTCAGCCATGAGGAAGTCAGAGGAAGGAAGTGATGGAGGAACAGCACCGGAATCGTCTAAGGTGGAATTGGAGGAGAAAGTCTGTGTGAAGAGATCTGCTTTATCATTAGAAGTAATAGCTACAGAACTATCAGAGTAGAAAAGAGGAGGGAAGGATGATGAGGTAAAGTTGTTAGAAAGGTTTTTGGCAAGGTGCCAGAAGGAGCGGGAAGAATTCGAGTTGGAGAGTTGAGAGCATTTAATACGGATGAAATAATTTTTAGCTGAGCGAAGAACAGACTTAGAACGATTCCGGGCAGAAACGTTAATATGATGTGATTCAGGGGTGGGTTGGCTCCGGTACCTTTTGTAGGCCCTCTCCTTGTTGCGGACATCATTAGAACAAGTGTGATTAAACCAAGGCTTTCTTGCATTAGTCAAAGGATATGAGAAAGGAATGTATGCTTCTACGCCCGAGGGAATAACGTAAAGCGCAAGGCACACTCAGATGGCTCCCAGCCATGGAAGCAATAATCATTCCAGGGAAAATCAAAGAAGTACTGTCTGAGGGCCTCCCAATCCACGGCTCCAAAATGCCACGAATGTCGTTTCCCTGGTGGGTCCACAGGCCGTACCGGAGTGATAGGACAGGTTAAGGTGATAAGGTTGTGATCGGAGGAGCCAAACGGAGAGAAAAGATTAACAGTGTAAGCAGAAGGATTAGTTGTAAGGAAGAGGTCAAGTATGTTGGAGCTCTCTCCAAGGCGGTCTGGGATACAGGTAGGGTGCTGTACAAGCTGCTGTAGGTCATTAAGGATAGAAAAGATGTAGGCTTATTCACCAGGTGGATCAGTGAAAGGAGAGGAGAGCCAAAGATGATGGTGAACATTGAAATCTCCCAGAATGGAGGTTTCAGAGAAAGGAGAAATGGATAGAATGTGTTCCATCGTAGAAGAAAGATAGTCGAAGAATTTTTGATAGTCAGTAGAATTAGGGGATAAGTAAACAGCACAGATATATTTATAGTCGGACTCGCGCCCGTTTGCGGCTGTGGTGTGGCCCGCACCTGTGTACAATGGTGCCACGTTTCCCCAACTTGCGATGTGAAACGGAAGCTATTTATGTACAAGGCATCACAAATTCGATAAATTTAGATGAATAAAACTTACACTTGTGTCTTTTGATGGATGAATCAACAGTAATCTTATTATGCATAAAATATTTATACAGTAACACAGAAACATGGCATACATATTGTACAGTGTTGCTAAAAGATATTGTAGTCACTTTTAATGGTTTTTAGCGTAGTTTTAGGGTGGGTAATAATATCACAGTTATGGATATAAGATAATGAGCCTGAAAAAAGAAGAAATATGCCAATATCCAAAGTAAAAGAAATAATTCATGTAATTCTTGTGAGTGGCAACACTTACACACCCAGTCTGGCCTAAAATAAAGTATTACAATTTCCCCTCCATATACCCAACCATAGCTTGTACAGGTGTTGCTTGGGAAAAATGCTCACATTTACTGGCTTTTACCATAATTTTAAGGGCGAGGAATAATCACATTTATAATCATTAGCTAATATGTAGGACAAAATAGTAGGCATATGCCAATACCGAAGTAAAAAAAAAAAAAAACATTATTCACTCGCGAGCGGCAACACTTCCACACCCAGTCGGTGGCCTTGACAGCATAGCCTCCTGGGGGTGACCTCGTGTCACTTCCTTTATGTCCTCTGCACAGACAGCATGGCAGCTCAATCAGCCCATTCCTCGCCTCTACACAGCCAGGCTAAAGAAATTGTCTTCAATGTAAGGCAGTATTTTCAGGAGGAGAAGGAGAAGGGAGTAGTTCTTCATGGCCTATCAAAGGACGTCTCTCGTACAGCTGCAGCAACAAAGATTAGCGAGAGATCAGTTGAAAAAATCTCTAAAGATGCAAGAGAGAATGAGGAGATTCAATGTCCCAAGTTTAAGTCCCCCAAGAAAAGGAAACCTGTAGCACAAATGACCGATTTCTTTGATAACTTTAATGAAGGCGTGCTACGAAGAACAGTTCTGAGTTTTTATAACAGGAAGGAAATCCCAACACTTGAAAAAATTTATGCAGAAATTAAGATCAATCTTTCGTATCCTGGCAGCCGTGAGACATTAAGAAGAGTTCTGAAGAAAATCGGTTTTCGTTATTCAAATGTTGATGGACGGAGATTCCTAATGGAAAGAGATGACATAACTTATGCACGGTGCATTTTCTTGAAAGAAATGAAGGAGCTTAGAAGTTCAGGCCAAACCATTGTCTACTTAGACGAGACATGGATTAATCAAAATTACTCTGTGTCCAAATGCTAGGTAGACAGCAATGCAAACAAGGCCATGGGAGTGAGGGTGCCCACAGGGAAGGGTTCCCGCTTGATTTTGCTGCACGCAGGAACCAAAGATGGATTTGTTCCTGGAGCAACCCTTGTTTTCCAAGCTAAGAATGTAGGAGACTATCATGAACAGATGAATGCGGACACCTTTGAAAAGTGGTTTAAGAATCAACTGTTACCCAACATTCCATCATCTTCTGTTATAGTGATGGATAATGCATCCTATCACTCCAGAAAAATAAATAAACCACCAACTACTGCAACCAAGAAAGCGGAGATCCGAGAATGGCTGGAGAAGAAGGGTGTTACAGTGCCAGACGGTCTCCTCAAAACGCAACTCCTGCACCTTGTGACTCGCCACATCGCAGCTGCCTATACAAACTACGTAATCGATAAGACGGCCTCAGAACATGGACATAGGGTTGTACGCCTACCCCCTTACCACTGCCAATATAACCCAATCGAGCTAATTTGGGCACAGGTTAAAGGCTACGTGTCAAAGAGAAATACGTTCAGATTTGCAGATCTGAAGCCACTCGTCCATGTGTCACTCAATAACGTCACGGCAGACAACTGGAAGAATGCTGTGAGGCACGCAGAAAAACTGCAAGAGGATGATGAAAAGAGAGATGAACATCGATTCTTTCACTATCACTCTCACATCTTCTGATGAGGATACATCATAACTCTTCTATCCTCTTTTTCGCACTTTTCTTCCTCATGTTTCTCTCCCTTCTTTTTCTTCTGTTTTTCTGCCTTCTGTGAGAGATAGAGGAATAGGCCTATTGGGGACACCTCTTAAAAAAAAGTGCGCCAAGACAAATACCTCAAGGGTGGTGTGGAAATGATGTCAAATTTACAATATATACAATATTATGTAAAAGAAAATATCAAAAATGTCTCTTGCAATAAAAGAGAGAGAGAGAGAGAGAGAGAGAGAGAGAGAGAGAGAGAGAGAGAGAGAGAGAGAGAGAGAGAGGCAGGAGAGGGGCATGCATTGAATGCATTGTCGGCATCACTAAATATAACAAAACCAAATTAACAAATGAAAGCACAATTATAAATAACTTATAAAAGAATCAAAAGTACTCAGGGTGGCTCACATTTCCCGCCAGGAGAGAGAGAGAGAGAGAGAGAGAGAGAGAGAAAGAGAGAGAGAGAGAGAGAGAGAGAGAGAGAGAGAGAGAGAGAGAGAGAGAGAGAGAGAGAGATAACGATATAGAAAACGTGGCAACAAAGTACACAGGTGCGGGCCACACCACAGCCGCAAACGTGCGCGAGTCCTACTATAGTCAGAGAATGATAGGAAAGCCGAAGCCAGAGTGTAGAGAATTAAGAAGAATCGAGTTCAGGAACACAAGAGAAAGATAAGTCATTGTGTATATATACACAACAGCCACCTTTGGCTTTGAAATGAGTATAGAGAAAGTAGGAGGATACAGAAAAGGGTTTGCTGTCAGTTGCCTCAAACAGCTGAGTCTCAGTTAGAAAAAGAAGATGAGGTTTAGAGAAGGAGAGGTGGTGCTCAACAGAGCGAAAATTAGAGGAAAGGCCGTGAATGTTGCAGAAATGAAGAAGAGAGTCAGACAGTGGTTCCAGGCACCTCGAGTTGTCACGGAGAGAGGGGCGGAAGGTGGGGGCATTTATGGTCCCCCCCCCCCGCTAGGGACTCCGAGGCTGGGTGTTCAGACGTCATAATTTATTTTTGAGCTTCGGAAAATGAAGTGTGGTGTGTACTGTGCATGTAGTTTGGTGTAGATAGATAGAGAAATTTGTATTGGAGAGCATGCTGACCTACGCTCTGTGTAACTGAGACACTGAAAAAGTTCAGGAAAGGGGGATGGTCAGGAACTAATCCTGAGGGCTGATGAAACGGGAGCTCCAGCACTCCCTGTCATCAGCGTTCCATCCACCTCGGGAGTACTGCCCTGCTCGACTGGTGCTACAGTCTACTCCTCAGGGATGAACCTCTATAAACTGTGTGTGTGTGTGTGTGTGTGTGTGTGTGTGTGTGTGTGTGTGTGTGTGCCACACACACCACAAAGCCAGTCAGGAGACAGGACGTGTGTGCTGGGCAATCCCCAGGTCGTGTCCTCCCCACTTACTATTTTTTAATCAGCCCATACCCCACTGACCGGGCTAATGTATGGCCCGGCCTGCACTATATGTGCAGGAAGTCTTCGAACGAACGAACGAACGTGTGTGTGTGTGTGTGTATACATACATATATATATATATATATATATATATATATATATATATATATATATATATAAGTTTCTCCAGATCGGAAGCGATATCTAATTAGTAAGACGGACACCAGAGCAGGAATGAACATCTACAATACATAAGCCTAACTGCTCACTTCGTCCTATCCTTTTTGCGATAGGCACTGCGAAGTACAATCAGGCAGTTTCTTACTTACCATTATCACTCATAATGCATAGACATGTAAAATTAAATTCTTTACGTGGTCCATGGCATCCATTAAAATTGAACTCCTTTTCACTGACATACCCCTTAACAAAACGGTAGTATTTGCACATACCAACTATAAAGGGAGAGCAATAAAGTCAATTTTTTTGCCCGAAAGGACATTCATAAACTTATCTCCTCCAGTGAAGGAATCGATATTCATATTTAATGATACAGCCTACAAGCAAACTGATGGAGTAGCAATGGGCAGTCCCCATGGCCCAACCCTTGCTAATGCTTTCCCATCTTACCATGAATCTCGATTGCTGAAGAATAATTGCCCAACTGATTTCAGACCCTTACTTTACAAACGCTATTTTGACGACACTCTTGTCAGTTTTGCCTCTCCTGACCATATTTGCCCATTTTTAAACTACCTAGGTTCTAAACACCCGAAATTTTGCTTCATTTCTGATACAGAGGAAAATAACAAACTACCATTTTTAGATGTACTTGTTGAAAAAACTGATAATTAATTTTGCACCTCAATCTGTCACAAGCCTACATACGCTGGTTTGACAACTAAAGTAACATCCAACATTTCCGTGCAGTTTAAAATGAACTTGATATAAACTTTCGTAACTGGAGCATTTAACATTAGTTTATCTTACAAAAATTTTCACCTGGAATTAAAAAAAGCTACGAAACATGTTAAATTTTAAGGGTTATCACTTCCAGTTCACTGAAACACATATAGTATATATAGGAGAAAAGCTAATCAAATTGACGTCCCCTCCTGTACAAGCTCAGACTGTTCCTAAACCTTTTGTTACCCGTCCCCGGCCCGGAGGGGCTCGGGGACGGGTATTGTTTTCGTCCGGTTTGTCTGTCTGTTTGTTTGACTGTCTGTCTGCTAACAACTTTAAGAAAAAAAAAATACTGGTGTGATTTTGACTAAAATTACAGGGATACTGGGCTATGACCATCTGATCACCTGATTAAATTTTTGGCCAAATCGGCCTGAGGCCTAGGCTGTAAGCCGAAAAAAAAAGTTTAAAAATCCCTTTTTCACAAGAACTCTTCTCAGATTCATCATATAGTCATGAAACCAAAACCTAAAGGTGCATCTTTCAAATGTGCATCCTATAACATGCCTCATTATATCACGGGGGTCATCCCTCACTTAGCGTTATGGGGATCAGTGTCACGTGGGTCGGGCCTAAAACTTCAGATGGGCATAAAATCGTCAATTTTCACCCGATTTACTCCAAATTTTATATATGACATCTTTGACTAGATATCCTGTTGTGTTTATACGTCAGCACTAAAATGACTGTCGGAGACGGGTTTGCTGTGCCTTGGCACCGCTTCTTGCTTAGTCTGTAATTTTTTTTAGGACCTCTCTCCTTTGGATTAAAAAATAAAATTAGGAACTTATCTCTGAAACCAGCCCCAGGTACCCATTGAGGATAATATGTAAACCACCAATTGTGTTAGCCATCCATTTCAAGTTCAAGGACAGTATCCACGATTCCCTTATATCATCGGTGGTGTACAAATTCAAGTGTAGTAGATGCAATTCTGCATATACTGGTCAAACCAACCGACACCTCACCACCAGGATTTCAGAGCATCGTGGAAAGTCATACAAAACAGGCGATTATTGTGTCGTCGTGGAACCTCTAATAGATTGGTGTTGTACAGCGCATACCCCTTCTGCACATGGAACTTCGTTAGAGTTGTGATATCATCCCTCCCACACGTTAACGTCTGAGCCAGGGCGAAAGCTAACAACTAATCTTAGTGCTCAGAAAGAGACCGAGTTAGGAGTATATTTCAAATAAATATGAAAGTATGAAAGAATATCCGACTATAACAGAAATGTATATTGTGTTTATATTTTTGCCAACAAGAGCATCATGTTAGAAGAGGATAAAGACCCTACAGTGCAAAAGAAATTATAAAACATGGTTCACCGGTACTTGCTTCGTTTCTGCCCCTCCATCCTGTGAGTTGTGTTCAATTCTTTATCGTTGTTTTTGCCGTCGACTAAGTGGTATTGACCATGACCCAATATTCTTTACAACTGTATATAGACACTCAAGTTCACAATAGCAATTATTAGAAAACAGCTTACTGTATTAGAAGCATTGGCAACACTGCTTAGAAACATCAATGGTTTTACGGTTTATTCTTATACCATTCACAAAAATGGATACTCTGTCTCAAAATGGGGAGAGTCGAGAGAGCAGACAGTAGCACGGTAGCAGTTGAGGCGATCGGTGCAGGATAGGCACTGGTAATAATGCTGTTTAGTACTACTGAGATTTAATGTAACTTTAGGATGGAAAAGCTGGAATAAATGTGTAGCTCATGTTCCACAGTTGGGGCGATCGATGCAGGATAGACACTAGTAAAAAAATGGATGCTATGTTTAATACTACTGGGATTTAACTGTAACTTTAGAACGGAAAAGCTGGAATAAACATGAAGCTGATGTTCTAATAAGAATATTCTGTACCTATGATTTTCCCACAATTCCTTACAAAGCATTTATTTTTTCAGTGCGCTGAAGCAATGATATTATGGTGAAGAAGCATACATGGTTAGATCAATAGAGTAGTTGGAGAGGCAGACGGGGTGGCCCTGGCCACTCCTGACATGTGCATGGCCACTCCAACAGAAGCATAGCAAAGGAGGGGAGGGGAGGCATACACACTTCCACAAAACGCAGAGCCTTCCCCCCCCCCCAAAAAAAAAAAAAAAAAAAACTTCCCTTATTCGGCCCACGATCTAGTTTTCTCCGTGTACTGGGAACTGAACATGCAAAAACTGATAATATCAATATGTGTGAGTTTGTGAACAGGTTCTCGTTCAGTCATATAAATAGGAGAATAACGCCATTCCTTGACATATACAAGGAAAAGATACAGTAATTGACTTCTTTTCTATACAATGTAGACATTTAATTTATGTATTAATGTCAAGTATTCTCCATTCAGTGCAGTCCCTCCCCCCCCCCTCTTTCTCTCTCTCGTTTTATATCTATCTATCTATCTATCTATCTATCTATATATATATATATATATATATATATATATATATATATATATATATATATGGAGCCTCTGTGGTAAAGTGTGCGTTTTTGTACACTGAGGAACGAGGGTTCACGCCTCCCCAGGGTAATAAACTTTGGGAGCGTTCTTCAGGCCACGTACTGCATTGGCGGACACAAGGGGTGCTGTGGTTGAACCAGTGTCGCATACTATAAAGTACAGTATGCTTGCACCCAGTCGGTTTGCGCGGGCCGATTGCACTTGGTTCACAGACTACACACACATCCAAAGCCACTCCAACACTACAATTACACTTACAAGCACTTCTCAACCTACATACAATCTCTACTAGACAGCCTAAGCCACTTGGCAGAGATACATTGGCTATATCGTCCCCACTTCGGTCGGGATAGGCCGGTCCTGCAGTGGACACACAAACGGCTGATGAGATGATATATATATATATATATATATATATATATATATATATATATATATATATATATATATATATATATATATATATACACTCCTCCTCACTCCTCCCCCCCCTCAGGTCAGACTGTATGTCAACCACTGCACCCCAAACGTACAGGAAAACACCCTCGGGCCCCTCAAACTTCTTGGGCTACCTCATAATTATGCTTGGACACCACATTTTAAAAATCCCATCAGTGTCCCTGGTTAGCACATCTGCAAATGCTCCTTGAAAATAGCTGGAGATATTACTGTGAAAGCCCATATTTAAAATTAGGAAGTCCATCACATGATAGGTGAGCAGCAAGGTAACAGCGTATGAGCATCATATTACCTTTTCAGGACATTTTGTTGACAGGACAGAAAACAGGGGAACTTGTATCGTCAAGCACCAAATGTTACAAAAATGGAGAGAGGAGAACACATGCAAATCTCAGAGCTAATATATTGAAAGTAGTTGAAGAAAGTCTAGTCACTGTCATTCTTTTGTTGATTTTTCGATGCCATCTTCAACAGAACTACTGTTCCTTGGTATGAAACAGTAGTTCTGATGAAGATGGTCTTACAGTCAATTAAACGGTACAAATTTTACAGATAAATCAACATACCAGTATGAAAGTGCTATTTAATTCAGTTACAGCCTGAATACACACTTTTCTTTTATTTATTTATTTTTTTAAGAAGTGAATAATGGATGCTCCAACAGCCAGACGAGAAGGAGGTGTTTCCCTAAAACCCACCAAAAGGAGAGAATCTGCTGGTAGAGGAACTGACTAACAAAAGTCTAAAATCTGCCAGAAAGACAACAAAGACAAACTGTTCAGTGTCCAGCCAGAAATATGGTAGAAACTTAAAGTAGCTATTCAGGCTACATAAAACTCAAATCCATCCGTTTGAACTCTGACATTTATTAATCTGATTCGCTGGAGGTCAAAGGGCTAAAAAGGATAAAAAGATGAAAAGTTCTCTGCCATTACATACAAACAAGCAATTCTCAGTGAAGTCCCAGCTAATGCAGTGGCTGTTCACCTGCGCTTTGATCGCTACAGAGGCCCAAGTATGGAGAAAACAACAAGACAGATGAGGATTGGTAAGCTAAAAGCAGCAAAAATTTTTGATGTGTCAGATCAGTACAAAGCACCAGATCCTTCAGGGTTCTTTACTTTCTCTACAGACTAAGTACAGTTACTTCCCCACTTATGTGATAAAGAGTGTCAGGATGAACTCTACAAGTCCTGGCAGTACCAAAATTTCTCTGGGTAGTGGTTCCAGTGAAAAAAAAAAAAAAAAAAAAAAGCAAAATGGAAGTGTTACTGCAGTTGCTGCCCTTGAATCAACACATGAAGACCTTTCCATACATGACATTGCCAAAACACTGCAATTACACAGATGCCTCTAACTTTCAACTGTTCACAGTCTAAGTGGCAGGGATACCACCAGGAGTCCCTTTTCTGCCAACAAAATGGGATGATTAGCAAGTACGAAAATTCAGCTGGATTCTTTGGAAAACTTTGGCAGTGACAGCAATGCTATCATAGCTGAAGATGTTGTCAGGCAAGGAAGTTACTTGCCACCGTTCCCAAGATGTCAGATGCCTCTCTGAGTGAGTTTCACTGTCAGAAATTTTTAACCGACAAGACCATTCTTCCCAAACGTGTTCCACATATTGAGGAAGCTTTTATGCAGCATCTGAAACGTTCTGCCTTGGCAACAGTCATTGGCAAGATGGTATGCATTCCAAAGCCTTGCATTCCTTCGCTGGATAAATACAGGTATAGATGGCCAGTAAAACAAGCAAAAACTATGCCAGTTCCAGGGACTGCAGAATGGTGACCACCAGAGATGTCAACGTCCCTTTCTTGTTGTTGCAGAATAGGTTGTGTAAGCAACTGTTCATGTGTTATACAGAATGTTCCATGTTATCTTGCCTGCAGATGCCGTGGATAGAGCTCAGTACTTCTAAGAAATTGAGGATGGCTCTTACTCTCATTAGATTTTCTATAAATGCTACATTTCCATTTTCTTAATATGAACAGGATCATCTCTGTAATGGACTAAATCTCAGTATTAGATATTATAATAGTTAAAACGGTTGTGTTATATCTTCACAACAAATTCTGTTATTGTGAAAGGATGAAATTTTTAATTACTTGAATATTGTAAAGGATGATATAAGAGCTTATATTCATTACATGTTCAGCTACTTAAGTTTCTCCGATGTGTGCTGTTTGTACACCAAGTAATTGCATTTTTGCTGAATTTCTGTCATTACAAGTATGTAAACTTTCTAAAGAGGAAAAAAATGCGTTGTTCATTTTAATAAATTATTAAATTTATAAAATATTTTGTAGTTTTGAACATAATCCTTTTCTTTTTCTGAAGACAAATAATATAAATTGCCTTAAAACATGAATAAATATGAATACATACGATTTTTAAGAATAATTATCATTTAGTAAAATAGATAGGATCGGTAGCCATCTTGGATGCCATCTTTGAATCCCAGCTTAAAATAGTTGGTTTTCAAAATTGTGCACCTGTATATTGTTCCTGATGGTCCACAGAATAAAATGGTTTGCAACAACCTTTTATAACAACCCAAGTCTGGTTGACTAGAAAAAGTGGCTTTTGTCCCCTGGTTATTAACACTTCCACTAGGTTTGGTTTTGATGAAAGCAAATTAAATTGAATTTTTCAATGTCTCTGACATAACCTTGCCATGTGACCTTGACCTATGGCTGATTGTTCTCAAACTCGAGTATTTTTATTCTTTTTTTATCCTGAACCCTTCCAATAAGTTTATGTTGCATCGGAAAAAAAGAAGTTGCTCTTATCATGAGACCTTACCCTCGACTAAATGTTTTTAAAAAACGGGGGTTCGGGTCTGCTTTCATGCAGATGCTTCTCAGCTCATTCACCAGTTTGGATGCAAATGGGAATATTTATTTACTTATTTATTTCTGTTTAACAAAGATACTCGAGATGAAGTCTAACCTTGCCCTTAGACCATCAGCTTTGACTGATCGTTCTCAACACTGAATCCATTCGTTCTTGCCTCACCTTTAACCCTTCCACTGTTTGGTTTAGATCAGATCAAAGCTGGCTGGGATAACCTTGTCCAGTAACCTTGGCATCAGACCTTTCCCAGTGGCCATGGCCTTTGTATTTTTATAAATCGAATTCGTTTGTTCTTCTCTTATCTTCAACCCTTCCACAAAGACTGGTTAAATTGGTTAACAGCTGTCTAAGCTGGCCGTGCCCTTTCACCTGTTGTTTTCAGAAACAATAAACTAAATCCTTGCTGGACATTCAACCCTTCAAGCAAGTTTGATTAATCCCTAAAGCTTGGGGTTCTTATCAGACAAGTCCGTCCACCATGCGTGGTTCTTCAGGCAGTCTCAGCTCGGCAGCTTCAGCATATAGAGCTTTCAATTAAAGATCAGAATACTCACTAGTTCGTTCTGTCTCCATTGCCAGTGTCCAGAAGTCTCTTGGTGGAGGTTTTGCGGAGATAGGAGGTGATAAATGGAGGTAATTAGGGGGGCCAAGGAGGGCCGCACGCCTCCCTGGGCCAGATGGAGATTTCCCGCTTGCACTAACTCACACTTCCCCTTGTCGCACTTGAACTTGATGCTCACATCCACTACACTCAGCCACTGTCGCATGAAACAACCATCACCCCTTTTACGTGTGACAGAGAGAAAAAAGAAATTCCAAGGCTGATTACATATCATAACCTATTACGAAAGACCACTTTTACTTTCCTGCAAATAAGTTTTCTGGGTCATGTAAGATCATTTTAGTTATTCCTGAGGTCCTTTTTCATTTCCTTACACCAGTAGTCTTCTCTATTCTTCAGAACACTTACTTAGCTAATTTCATACTTCACAACAGGTTTAACAGAAATATGCAGTGTTCACATCTGTAACTCATATTTATAGTTTTCCTAATATTCTATAGATTGTGTAAATTTCTTTCTACAATCTTACTTCACTAAATGAATATCAGTCCTTACTTTTACAAAGACATATTCTCTTCACTGAAGTTTTCTTTAGTTTCTAAAGCACATCTTCAGCTATTTTCTTTCTTCACAAGACACTTATCACAGATACATAAATTTTTGATAATTGCGACAATTATTTGTAATTTTCTTATCTTTTATAGCTTACTTACATATTTTTCTACAATCTTACCTCACTAAATGAATATCAGTTATTACTTTCCTGACCACTTTTTATCCTCACAGTGTTAGGACTCCATATTATAATTACAAATCATAATAAATAGATAGATAAATAGATAGACAGAGAGACAGATAGAAGCAGGGAGTCAGATGATGAGAAGGTATTGTGTCTGCGAGAATCGAGCAATGCTAAACATGCTTACACACTCTTAACTCAAGGAATGCTTTATAGGCACACGACAGCGCCTAGTGACCATACACACACATACTCACACACAGGCTTCTAGAACTTTCCGCTCACAAGGAACACACGTGATACCTCTCCTGTTTCACCAGAATTTAGGAAAGAGAGCTCAGAAGGAGACAGGCCATAGAAGAGGCAGGTAGTGGGGAGAAGGGCTTAGCAACATGGGCAAGAGAGAGAGAGAGAGAGAGAGGGAGAGACAGCGAGGCAGAAAGAAGCTAGCCTTAGAACAGACAGGTCGCAGGGAGAAGGGCTTGGCAACTTGAGAGAGAGACAGAGAGAGCGAGACAGAGAGATAGCTAGCGGGACTCTACTTTATACTCCGCTCTGTGTGAGAGACTTGTTAATACTCCCAAGACAAATAAAAATAGTCCCATACTATTCTTTACCTCTCCTGTCACTACATGACAAATGGGAAAGAAGATTATCTACTTACAAGCTACTCAAATATAACAACCGCTCGCCCACAAGTCTAATATATAGAAAACTCCACTACAAGTAACTACAAAGTCTTTTATGACATTTGGTAGCAGCGAACGTATATGAACCTCGTCTACGAATCAACATTGAATTCCTACAAAATATCAAGATTGAAAAAAAAAAAAAAAATACCTCACAACCAACAACTTACAACCAGCTCCTGACAGTTCTCTCCAACCAGCCCTCTCCGTCTCCACGATCATCACGCTGATTTAGAAGTGATCACACGACGCCTTGCAATTAGTTTAACAATATATTGATACAAACAATCTTGCGACTTCTACGACGAACCAGCGAACTACAACCATCTACAATCAACTACAATTAACAACTCTACGAGTCGTCTGTATAATCTTCTACACGCACCTACAACTAGCGGCAGTCTTCATCCTACAACGAGTAAATCACGAGAAAAAAATACCAAGTCCATATTCACAACTCATCTTACTCACTCATCTTCACTCAAGTTACTCATTGCTACTCATTCACTCACCACAGCTACCAGTGTGGGAAGTCGACGTCATCATGCGTGCTTGCTGAAAAGACGCCACGTCAGTCAACTCACCACCTACACCACCACTCACACCATTCCCACCACGGTAAAAATTAGTGAGTTACATAGCTACTTCATTTATACAATACACAGTGATAGACAATAAGCTTCTGCACAAACATATAAAACGTACTGTATAGTTACAGATTAAATACACATACTTACTTCAGTTATCTGCATAACTCAAACACTAAATAATCACCAGCAATAAATATTCTACACTGTATATATTCATTCATTTATTATAATATTTATTTACTACCAACGAGTGTTACCATTTACACCTACATAACATACGTGTTTCATACATACAACTATACATTTTTACATCTACAAAGTAATAAAGAAAATATACCATCACAGTTACTCAGTGAGCGATTAAAAGAACTGTATTAAACATTTATTAATTAAAGCTACCTAGTGGAAACATATAAATTACGTTGCAAGGTAAACTAGACAAAAAAAAAAAAATGGCCAACACGAATGACGTTAGCAAGAGTGAACATCTTCAACACAATCGTGAAGACAATGATTTCCACACAGCGCTGACACACATATTACCCACGATAGGTACAAGTGAACAACAAGTCAGTGTATATAGTTAATACTGTATATAGTGTATATATTTTTTATATAAAATAACAAAATATGGGACTATATAATATCATTTTCAGTAATACCTGTGCAATATAAACTAAACTTTAAAAAAGTATCCCAAGGAAATTAGCCAGTAATTATGCAACCATGAACAACATAGAAAAAGCGTACACAAGCGAAGAAAAACAAACTATAGAAAATCAATACATACAAGAAAAAAAAAAGAAAGAAAGAAAGAAAGAAAAAGTAAGAAAGAAAAGAGAGAAATAGAGTAAGATCACATAACAAACAAATGAAAATAAGTGTACGTGTTACTGCATATGCCAAAATACCACATAAACTACAAAAAAAAAAAAGCAAATTGTTGTCTCCACAAGCAAGTGGCATGACACATCATCACTATCATCGACCGCAGCATGACCGGATTCATATGTCAGGACTGCAATTATTACATTTATGTAACTCCATATTATAATTATGTAATGACAAACGATTGCATTATGTTACACTTGCTACAATTATGTAACTACAAACAATACTACAAACAATATGTACCATTTATGTAACAGTTGCATTAACAAGATGTAACTTTTATGTAACTTTAACTACAATTATGTAACTACAAACGATATGTAACAATTATGTAACGACAAACGATTGCATTATGTTACACTTTGCCAATTAACAGTTGCATTAACAAGATGTAACTTTTATGTAACTTTAACTACAATTATAAGGCCAAGACACTTATGTAACAGTTGCATTAACAAAATGTAACTACAGTTATAAGGCCAACACAATTATGCATTTCACTACAATAACCCAAGTACATACTGTATTAGTTAAATAATTTACTTTAATGCATTTATTCAAATATGTATACAACTTGTTTAAAATGTAATATTACTGAATAATCACTATTTACTATGAATATTATATGTATACAATATTCATACAATTATGTTACTTTTACAATATTATGTATTTCACTTAATTAGCTTATAAGTTCATTATAATGTGTATATAATATGTATTAATATGTTAGGACTATTAACTGTCGATGGTACGCCATTTTCGCGTGACCGAGCAATATGTTAGGACTCCATATTATAATTACAAATCATAATAAATAGATAGATAAATAGATAGATAGAGAGACAGATAGAAGCAGGGAGTCAGATGATGAGAAGGTATTGTGTCTGCGAGAATCGAGCAATGCTAAACATGCTTACACACTCTTAACTCAAGGAATGCTTTATAGGCATTTATACCTACATAAAATACGTGTTTCATACATACAACTATACATTTTTACATCTACAAAGTAATAAAGAAAATATACCATCACAGTTACTCAGTGAGCGATTAAAAGAACTGTATTAAACATTTATTAATTAAAGCTACCTAGTGGAAACATATAAATTAAGTTGCAAGGTAAACTAGAGAAAAAAAAAAAATGGCCAACACGAATGACGTTAGCAAGAGTGAACATCTTCAACACAATCGTGAAGACAATGATTTCCACACAGCGCTGACACACATATTACCCACGATAGGTACAAGTGAACAACAAGTCAGTGTATATAGTTAATACTGTATATAGTGTATATATTTTTTATATAAAATAACAAAATATGGGACTATATAATATCATTTTCAGTAATACCTGTGCAATATAAACTAAACTTTAAAAAAGTATCCCAAGGAAATTAGCCAGTAATTATGCAACCATGAACAACATAGAAAAAGCGTACACAAGCGAAGAAAAACAAACTATAGAAAATCAATACATACAAGAAAAAAGAAAGAAAGAAAAAGTAAGAAAGAAAAGAGAGAAATAGAGTAAGATCACATAACAAACAAATGAAAATAAGTGTACGTGTTACTGCATATGCCAAAATACCACATAAACTACAAACAAAAAAAAGCAAATTGTTGTCTCCACAAGCAAGTGGCATGACACATCATCACTATCATCGACCGCAGCATGACCGGATTCATATGTCAGGACTGCAATTATTACATTTATGTAACTCCATATTATAATTATGTAACGACAAACGATTGCATTATGTTACACTTGCTACAATTATGTAACTACAAACAATACTACAAACAATATGTACCATTTATGTAACAGTTGCATTAACAAGATGTAACTTTTATGTAACTTTAACTACAATTATGTAACTACAAACGATATGTAACAATTATGTAACAACAAACGATTGCATTATGTTACACTTTGCCAATTAACAGTTGCATTAACAAGATGTAACTTTTATGTAACTTTAACTACAATTATAAGGCCAAGACACTTATGTAACAGTTGCATTAACAAAATGTAACTACAGTTATAAGGCCAACACAATTATGCATTTCACTACAATAACCCAAGTACATACTGTATTACAGTTAAATAATTTACTTTAATGCATTTATTCAAATATGTATACAACTTGTTTAAAATGTAATATTACTGAATAATCACTATTTACTATGAATATTATATGTATACAATATTCATACAATTATGTTACTTTTACAATATTATGTATTTCACTTAATTAGCTTATAAGTTCATTATAATGTGTATATAATATGTATTAATATGTTAGGACTATTAACTGTCGATGGTACGCCATTTTCGCGTGACCGAGCAATATGTTAGGACTCCATATTATAATTACAAATCATAATAAATAGATAGATAAATAGATAGATAGAGAGACAGATAGAAGCAGGGAGTCAGATGATGAGAAGGTATTGTGTCTGCGAGAATCGAGCAATGCTAAACATGCTTACACACTCTTAACTAAAGGAATGCTTTATAGGCATTTATACCTACATAAAATACGTGTTTCATACATACAACTATACATTTTTACATCTACAAAGTAATAAAGAAAATATACCATCACAGTTACTCAGTGAGCGATTAAAAGAACTGTATTAAACATTTATTAATTAAAGCTACCTAGTGGAAACATATAAATTAAGTTGCAAGGTAAACTAGAGAAAAAAACAATGGCCAACACGAATGACGTTAGCAAGAGTGAACATCTTCAACACAATCGTGAAGACAATGATTTCCACACAGCGCTGACACACATATTACCCACGATAGGTACAAGTGAACAACAAGTCAGTGTATATAGTTAATACTGTATATAGTGTATATATTTTTTATATAAAATAACAAAATATGGGATTATATAATATCATTTTCAGTAATACCTGTGCAATATAAACTAAACTTTAAAAAAGTATCCCAAGGAAATTAGCCAGTAATTATGCAACCATGAACAACATAGAAAAAGCGTACACAAACAAAGAAAAACAAACTATAGAAAATCAATACATACAAGAAAAAAAAAAGAAAGAAAGAAAGAAAGAAAAAGTAAGAAAGAAAAGAGAGAAATAGAGTAAGATCACATAACAAACAAATGAAAATAAGTGTACGTGTTACTGCATATGCCAAAATACCACATAAACTACAAACAAAAAAAAGCAAATTGTTGTCTCCACAAGCAAGTGGCATGACACATCACTATCATCGACCGCAGCATGACCGGATTCATATGTCAGGACTGCAATTATTACATTTATGTAACTCCATATTATAATTATGTAACGACAAACGATTGCATTATGTTATACTTGCTACAATTATGTAACTACAAACAATACTACAAACAATATGTACCATTTATGTAACAGTTGCATTAACAAGATGTAACTTTTATGTAACTTTAACTACAATTATGTAACTACAAACGATATGTAACAATTATGTAACGACAAACGATTGCATTATGTTACACTTTCCCAATTAACAGTTGCATTAACAAGATGTAACTTTTATGTAACTTTAACTACAATTATAAGGCCAAGACACTTATGTAACAGTTGCATTAACAAAATGTAACTACAGTTATAAGGCCAACACAATTATGCATTTCACTACAATAACCCAAGTACATACTGCATTACAGTTAAATAATTTACTTTAATGCATTTATTCAAATATGTATACAACTTGTTTAAAATGTAATATTACTGAATAATCACTATTTACTATGAATATTATATGTATACAATATTCATACAATTATGTTACTTTTACAATATTATGTATTTCACTTAATTAGCTTATAAGTTCATTATAATGTGTATATAATATGTATTAATATGTTAGGACTATTAACTGTCGAGGGTATGCCATTTTCGCGTGACCGAGCAATATGTTAGGACTCCATATTATAATTACAAATCATAATAAATAGATAGATAAATAGATAGATAGAGAGACAGATAGAAGCAGGGAGTCAGATGATGAGAAGGTATTGTGTCTGCGAGAATCGAGCAATGCTAAACATGCTTACACACTCTTAACTCAAGGAATGCTTTATAGGCACACGACAGCGCCTAGTGACCATACACACACATACTCACACACAGGCTTCTAGAACTTTCCGCTCACAAGGAACACACGTGATACCTCTCCTGTTTCACCAGAATTTAGGAAAGAGAGCTCAGAAGGAGACAGGCCATAGAAGAGGCAGGTAGTGGGGAGAAGGGCTTAGCAACATGGGCAAGAGAGAGAGAGAGAGGGGGAGCGACAGCGAGGCAGAAAGAAGCTAGCCTTAGAACAGACAGGTCGCAGGGAGAAGGGCTTGGCAACTTGAGAGAGAGACAGAGAGAGCGAGACAGAGAGATAGCTAGCGGGACTCTACTTTATACTCCGCTCTGTGTGAGAGACTTGTTAATATTCCCAAGACAAATAAAAATAGTCCCATACTATTCTTTACCTCTCCTGTCACTACATGACAAATGGGAAAGAAGATTATCTACTTACAAGCTACTCAAATATAACAACCGCTCGCCCACAAGTCTAATATATAGAAATCTCCACTACAAGTAACTACAAAGTCTTTTATGACAACAGAAATATCCTGTATTTTTCGATGTGGTTGTTTCTGTTAGCATGTACAAATTCACACTTTATGTTACGCTTCCCCACACACCTGTGAAGTGTCAGCCTTGGCCGATGAGGATGGTGGTGAGAGAGTGTTGAGGCATAGCCATCACAAAAGCGATGAAGGGCCATAAAGAGTGGACATCACATGTCACATTTCACTCTACAATGTAATTTCTGCTCTCAGATGTCGTTTGTTTACCCGATAATAATGTCACTGTCATCTCTAAAGCTCAATCAATCAATATATTACTCAACTCCTATCGCGCACGAGTGGGAGGCAAGGAAGGGAGTGAGGTGGCAGGGGCCAGGCAGCAGCTCATGGCAGCAAGCTAATCGGACAATGTGGATTCAGAGAGCATCGTTCCTGCCTCCTCCTGGTTCCTGTGAAAGACTGACAGTGTAGCTCACACGTCTCCTATGTGCCTATGCCACATACTGAGTACCACAGAAAATGGATAGGAATTCAACTGAGCCAGCTGTCGTAGGGGGTAGGTGTGCTCACTCTCCTCTCCACCTCCGCCTTGACCGTAGGATGCTGTTCCTATATTTGCTGCCCCCCTTTCCTATATACCGTCAGTTATATTTCAAATTCCAAAAATTTTCTTCTTTCATACTTTCCCTTACTCAAACTGCCACAGATTTTCTATCACTAATACTGGTAAACTGAACCCTGAAGGCAGGACTGCTTAGGGTCTGCCATGATGGGGCTCGATTAGCCAAGTGGGAAGCCAGTAATGACAGACAGGCACAAACCTGGTAGGGACAGGGATAGGCTCCCACAAGCTGGCCATCCCGTGCTTTCCTCAGAGTCCCTTCTTGCGACCTCCGTGTGGGAGAGAAGGTTAATACCCGGGGGGCTAGGTGTACAGGGATAGGCAAGCCTTCGAGCACTATCACTTTTCCTCTCACTCAGCATGATAAAGGGATTGTCTAGGAATGGCTCAGTCATTGCAAATAGCAAGTGTGCAATCACTAGGAGTGCGAACACTGCTGCACAGCCCATCCCTGTCTCTGGCCTCAGTAAGAGGGATATCCACTTCACCCCTTACTCAACTGAGGAGGATCCACAAACTGCTGAATCTTTTGAAGAACCAGTCACGATGAAGGGAGAGTGTTTTACCTCAAACCTGATCAAAGCCATCACAGAAAAAGACACTGCAACACTCCAAGACAACACCACTGCTTACTCGTCTGACTCAGCTTCCAAGAAAAACAACACTCTTTCAGGACAGCAATACTGTCACCACTCAGGTTGACAACACTGCCACCTCCCAGGATGATAACTGTTATGCTCCGTGTTCAGATGCCAACTTCTTGTCCTCTGGATATGAGCGACTGATCTGGGATTCCCTTTGAGACCGAGTCTTGAGCATGCAACTAGAGGAACAGGGCATAAAAACTCGGGTCAACCAACCTTACACACATATTGCCTTAAAGCCAACAAGGTACTTATTACAATCTAAACACAACACACTGTACAGATT
Organism: Coenobita brevimanus; assembly: GCF_032717465.1. Lineage (NCBI taxonomy): Eukaryota > Metazoa > Arthropoda > Malacostraca > Decapoda > Coenobitidae > Coenobita > Coenobita brevimanus. The sequence goes on along the minus strand of NC_137053.1, from coordinate 45,715,292 downwards.
ACATACACAATAAGACAGGAGGACTCTGGCTGGGCTGCTGGGGACTTGGGCTTATCACACGTGTCGTCTAGATGTGGGAGGGGTCCAGTCAGGTGTGCCATCCCGCAGGAGGCACAAGACTACTGCCAGGGGCCAGGTCGTCCAGAATGGGCTGCTGGGCGGTGTGGAGGGAGGCCCTTCCCTGGTGGGGCCTCTGTGAGAAGGTTGGCCCATAGGACTGGGGCTGAACAGGGCAAGCAGGCACGCTTGCTTGCATCCATTCCTGGAGGAGGACTGCTTGCAGATGGGGCTGGTGAGGTCACACCCTGGAGTCCTGGGGGCACCCCTTGGTGTCTGAGGGCTGCAGTCTTGCTCGGGCTGAGCCGTCGTCAGGGGCTGCCTGCGGCGTCCCTTTCTTCAGGAGTCCGACAGTGAGGGGCGTCAAAAGGGCACTAGCTGCAGGGCACGGATCCCCAGACTCACCATGGGGCCTTCCAGATTTCCTCCAGCTGCAACTCTGCCAAGGAACTGCCTCCGTGTGGAGAGAAAGAAGGATGTCCCACTTGGCCTCTGGATGGGTGAGGCAAGCAAGAGACGTCCTCCAGTAGGGGTGTCACAGGGGTAGCAGATGAGGGATGTATGGTGGCCGATCCCTCCCCACCGCGGATGATGGGCACCACTGCGATTCCACTAACCCCTGGGACAGCAGGTGAAGGGCATACGGTGGCCTACCCTTCCCCGGCACAGACGGTGGTCGAAGCAGCAGTCTTGCTCTCTGCCTAGGTGGCAGATGAAGGACGGATGGTGGCCAATCCTTCCCTGGCACAGACAGTGGCCGTTACTGTAGTTCTGCCTTCTCTGGGGTTACAGCCAAGAGACGTACGTTGGCCGATCTCTCCCTGGTGCGGACAGTGACTGTCACCGCAATGCTGCTCCTGGTGGAGGCTGCAGATAAAAGGTGTACAGTGGCTGACCCTTCCCCGGTGCAGACAGTGGCCATCGCCGCGGTCCTGCAGGGCGTAATAGCTGAGAAACGTACGGTGGCCGACTTCTCCCCAAGGCAGTTGGTGGCCGTTATCACAGTGCTACCTGGGACTGTAGGAGTACAAGTCCCACCCTGATCCTGGTGAGTGCTGGCCTGACTGGAGAGTAGTCTGCTGGGGCGGCGTTCTTCTGGCTGGCTCTATTGAGGAGAAGAGGGGTGCAAGGTAGTGGGGGACATAGGCCCATCTGGACTGGGCCCTTCACACGCCCTATGCACCTCCCTGTGGTCTCCCCTTGGGGTGGGTGTTGGAACACTCTGTCTGTGGTTCTTCCATGCGGTGGGTGTTGCACCAACCTGTCCATGGTCTCCCATTGGGGTGAGTATTTCAATAACAATGCCACTAATCCTGCTGCAGCCACAGCTGCCCTCCCTGCCAATGACACTGCTTTCACACTTGATTATGATCTCTCTGACAACCATGATTCCAACTATCAACATGGCACATTAGATGGATGGGAAGAAGTTAGATGCAGGAAGAACACGAAAAACAATAGTAAAACAGCTCCCTCAACCACTATCAAAGCATTACATCACCACCAGCCCCAGTCCACAACTGCCACAAACCCAGGTTAGGAAAACAACATTCTCACCTCCTCAACTGCCAAGCTTCTCATGACTCCAACTCCAAACTTCCCAACACCCTACGATGTCATAATAGCACTAGAAGATGCTCATCCTATCAACAAAATCAGTCTAAAAATGACACCTGCTGGGAACATTTTTGTGTCACCCTCAGATCTGGCTACACTCCTGCTTCTCAGGAACATCACAAAGCTGGATGAGAAGCCAGTTTCATTGACAACACCAGAACCTTCTACCATCCAAACTATTCTCCCCCAGTATCCATTTTGTAACACCCAAAGGTGATTCAGGCCAAGTGCTTCACCATCTCCTCAGGAGACCAGACCAGACAAGTGATCACTGTTAAGGAAGCTGTACCAGAACACTCGAACTAGGGAACTGGGGAACATTTTACACACGTCCCTACACTAAAGAGCCTCTCAGGTGTTACAAATGCCAATGGTTTGGGCACCACAAAACAGTGTGTCATCAACAAAAGTGCAGCATCTCCAGTGGGTCTCATGCCACAGAAGTGTGCCTGCAGAAGCACAAAGATTGTAAAGCTACCATTGCCAAGTGCCCAAATTGCCAAGAACCCCATCATGCCTAGAACAAAAAATGCACTGCTCTGGTAGTCCTGATAGAGACAGGAAGGGAGAAACGAGAGACTTGGATAGCCACACACAAAACAATGCCACTATTATCACTCCAGAACAGAAGCAAGCCCAACCAACCAGAACAGAAGCAGCAGCTGCATCAGCAAATGCTGGCTCCACAGGTTGCCAGAGATGCAGACCATTTTCCCTTAGCACTGGCAACCAAGCCCAAAACAATGCTCATTCACCCCCAGCCAACAACAAACTCACATATCACACCTGCTCCAGTCCTTCACCAACAAGTACCTCCCACAGGACCGCCATCTCAGCCCACAGCTCAACACTCCTTACCAGTATCAGCATCAGCCCACATTCTCCAGATAACAGAAGAAACCCCACAAATACCAAGTTCAGATGACCAAGAAATAGTGACTCTGACCAGAGCCAATCTAAGAAACCTCTTCCAAACATTTGCAGCAGCCCTGGTGGCTTTGCTGAATATAACACTCCAGGACAACAAACTCAATCAGGTCTGCAACTCGGTCATCAACACAGCAATGAAAGTCCAGTCATCCAGTACATATGCCCATAAAGCAACAAGTTCAGAGTTACAGCTACAGTCACTCGACTATCACCATCTCCCCTAATCCCCAAAACAGGATTTTCCAATGAGGAATATCACAGGGAAAACTCTTGCAAAAGCTCAGATAGAGAAGGAGAAGAAGGCTCTTGGACTCAAGAAAGCGTATCTGGCAAAGACAACCCCGCTGAGGGGGGTCACCTTGACGTGGTGGCGGGGCTTGAAGCGTGGCTGGCAGTACCACCTACTTTGGAGGCATGCCTACCTTTGTAGGGTTCGGCATTTGTCAGTGTCGTGGACCAAGCACCCCCTACATCACTGGTAGAGGAGGCCTACTGGTGATGTCAGTCCCTGCCCATTTGCCATCTAGGGCGGGACTGTTGCCTCCCCATGTGTTTGCCGTGCGTGGCGTCCCGTATTGCTGGGAGACGGGAGTCCTGGAGGTTGAGTGATGCTGCATGGTGCGCCCTGCAGCTAGCAATACACCTCTTTGGTCCCTTATTCTGGCTAGACGGGTGGCCTGGTTGGGCCCGACCAGGTCAATCGGCTGGTCACTGGCTAGCCATCCAGGCTAGTCACCTAGTGGCTTTAGGATCAAGCGGGCACTGGGGGACCTGGTGGCTCCTATCGTCCTGGAGTCACCCTTGTCAGGGTCCCTTGGTGGTTACCTGCGTATACTTTCCCACTACCTCTGGGGTCGCCAGTGGTGCTTTCCCTGGCATTTGGCCTCCCCTTGTTGGGTTCCATGGTGGGTGGAGGGGTGGGGGAATGAAGGTAGTTTTTTTATAATATGGCCACGAATACATTTTCATCTGCTGACGACCCTGGTTCTGTCCCTGACCACCCTTTACAATCTCCCTCCTGTGCGCCTCTTGTGCCTCTGTCTGGTGAGGCCCATATTGCCACCCTGGATCCATACCTACCTGGTTCCAGTGGTTTACGGTCAGCGGCCACTACAAAGAAGAGCCGGACACAGACAACAACATATAGTGGACATGCCCGTGAGGTCCTGCCGGGTGTCTTTGAGAGGGTTGATTTTGCAAGGTACTACACCATTCGTACTTTGGATGGTCAACCTATTGGGAATTTGGATATTTTTACTGTTCATCGGCGAATTATGTCAATCTGTGGGAGGGAGCCAAAGATTTCACCTCAGGGGGATGGTAGCCTACTAGTGGAGGTTACATCCCCTGAAGAGGGTTCCCGGCTGGCTGCCCAGTGTAAGGACCCGGATGCGCTGTTTTCTTGTGTCCCTCATGCTTTTTTCAATCAGTGTCGAGGTGTTGTTTTCTCCAAAGACTTACTTCGCTACAGTGAAGAGAAGCTACTTGAAGAACTCCAGGTCCACAGGGTCGTTAAAGTGGAGAGATTTCAGAAGAAGGTTGATGGTATTCTTACCCCAACTCCATCCTTGTTGCTGACGTTCGACTGTACTGTTCTGCCTTCATCTATCAAGGTGGATTGGTTGTCCCTTAGGGTCAAACCCTTTGTCCCAAATCCACGACGCTGCTACCACTGTCAGATGTACGGGCATGTTGGGCGAGTCTGTCGTCGTTTGCAACAGGGCCTCCCAGTGGTGTGTGTCAGTTGTGGAGCATCTACTCATGCAGGACAGGACTGTCCTGGACCTGTTTGTTGTTTGCACTGTGGTGAGGCACATCCTGCTTCATCTAAAGACTGTGCCCGGTTTTGCTTGGAGAAGGAGATCCTCCTCATCCGTAATCGGGATAAAATAAGCTTTCCTGAGGCCAGGAGTAGAGCCATGTCATCTGTTTTCCGTAACGGAGTGTCTTATGCATCAGTTTTGTCCGGTCATAGCCGTCCTCGTCGTCCTGTCCAGCAGCAGACTCGAGTTCCTCCTGTTGTGTCAGCTCCTATGCCTTCATCTGCTGATTCCATGTCAGTGCAACAATCTCCCGCACTTGAGATGGTTGCCACTACAGTTCAAGACTCGACCTCTACATCAGTGGTATCCCCTGGTAGTCATGGTGCACATTCTTCATTTGCTAAACGTCATCGTGGTTCCTCAGAGTCTTTGAGTCTTGAAGATCCTCCAAGCAAGGTGTCGGTCGTGGAGTCCACATCCTCTGTAGTTAGTCCATCTGTGCAACAGCCCTCAGACCCTACTTCTGGGTCTTCGGGGGCTTCTGGGGTGTCAGGTCAGTCTGGCACCTCTTCCTCCGGGGAATCGGATGTTCCTCCTCCGGTTACCTCTGAGGATCCTGTCCTGCCCCCTCCACGTTTGGAGGCCAGGACCCCAATCCCTCCTGCTCGACCTCTTGGTTCACTGGGGGCCCCGGGCAGGGTTCGGAGTAGCTCTTCCTCTCCTGCTGGGCAGCGACGGGTGTCTGTGAAGTCTCCCAACACTTCGCAGACCCCAGGGCCTCGTTCTAGCCATGCTGCTGCCCGTGGCAAGCCCCTTACTGGGCGTATCCGCATTCCCAAGAAGATTGTCTCCCAGGGTCGCTCAGTGGTTTCCACTAAATGACCCTTTCTTTTGTGTATATAGTTCCTCCATTTTAATATTTTTAGTATTTTTTTTTATGGTCTTCTGTTTGTCCCTCTCCCCTGCCCCTTTTTATTTAAGTAGTTTTAATGGCTAATATTATTCAATGGAATTGCCGTGGTTTACGAGCCAACTGGGAGGAACTCCGTTGGCTTCTGGCTGAGTATTCACCTGTGTGTGTTTGCCTACAAGAGACAATGGTTGGTGATGCTGCGCCTCACAGTCCACCTGGTTACCAGGTTTTTTATTCAGATCCTCTTCCTGGACAAGGTCATGGTGGGGGTGTGGCTATTCTAGTACGCAGTGACATACCTTTCACTGCTGTGATTCTTAACACTCCACTGCAGGCTGTTGCTCTCCAGATTTTCCTTCCCCGTCGTTATACTGTGTGCTCTTTGTACCTCCCTCCTAGTGCCACTATTGAGAGGGTTGATCTTGAAAATCTTATTCGTGCACTTCCCTCACCCTATTTCTTGCTGGGTGACATGAACAGTCATCATCCCCTGTGGGGTGGCTCCACAGCTGATGCTAGAGGTACTATGTTAGCCTCCATTGTGGAGGATGTGGACCTGTACATTTTAAATTCTGGTGAAGTTACTTACTTCCATAGTCAAACAGGTATTTTTACTTCTATTGATTTGTCTCTGTGCTCTGCAGGGGTAGCCCTGAATTTTACATGGGCTGTGTTACCAGACTTACATGGCAGTGACCACTTCCCTATTTTATTAAGATCGACACAGAGTGCGCCTCGGCGTCGTCTTCCCCGCTGGCGCTTGGATAGGGCGGTCTGGCCGGTTTTTGAGGAGCTGTGTTCCCCAAACCGATGTGTGGAGGATTTTGTCAGCACTGATGCTGCTCTTGAGTATTTCACAGACTTACTACACTCGGTGGCACTGCAGAGTATTCCGAGAACAGCTGGTCACTTTCCTTGCCGTCCAGTTCCCTGGTGGACTGATGAGTGTGCTTCTGCTGTTAGGGCTAAACGTGCTGCTTTCTCCCGACTTCGTCGTCACCGAGGTGACCCTGGTTACTTAGCGGCATATAGGAGAGCCCGAGCTCATGCCCGGCAGGTTATGAAGGAGGCTAGGAGGAAGTCTTGGGCATCATTTGTTTCTTCAATTTCTTCACAGACTCCTCTCACAAAAGTGTGGAAACGGGTGAGGAAGATTTCAGGGAAATTTCCTGTTCCCTCTCCTCCTGTTTTATCTCATGCAGGTGTGGTGGTGGCTCATTCTTCGTCTGTTGCCGAGATATTTGCAGCTCATTTTGCTAATGTCTCTAGGAAGGACACCTCATCCTCACGTCGGCACGCCGCCGACGGCACCTGGAATCTTTGGGCATTAGTTTTCCATCTACTGCGGAGGAGTCGTATAATGTTGCTTTTTCTGCTTCTGAACTTCAGATGGCATTGTCGCAGTGTCGTGACTCGTCTCCAGGCTTGGATGATGTCCCATATGCCTTCTTACACCACTTGCCTGATGCAGCCCTTCATTTTCTGTTGTCACTGTATAACAGAATTTGGTGCAATGGTGGGTTTCCGACCTCATGGGGTGTTGCTGTGGTTCTCCCCATCCCTAAGCCGGGTAAGGATCACTTGCAGGCCACTAATTATCGCCCTATCTCGCTGACATCTTGCCTTTGTAAGGTCCTCGAAAAGATGGTGAATAGTCGGCTCATGTGGTACTTAGAGAAGGGTGGTTACTTGTCTCCAGTCCAGTGTGGCTTTCGGAAGATGCGGTCGACCACAGATGCTCTCCTTTCTTTAGAATCTTCCATCTGCCAGGCTTTTGCAACTAACCAGCATCATATCACAGTGCTCTTTGATTTGGAGAAGGCGTACGACACTTCCTGGCGTCATGGAATATTGCAATCTCTTTATGAGTTTGGTCTCCGTGGGCAACTCCCCACTTTTATCTGGGAGTTTTTATCTAATCGTTTTATTCGGGTCCGAGTCGGGAGTGAGCTGTCTACTGCACGTCCCCTTGAGGATGGTGTGCCACAAGGGAGCATACTAAGTGTTACCCTTTTCGCAGTGGCAATTAACAGCGTTATTTCTGTGCTCCTTGATGGTGTTCGTGGCTCTCTCTATGTTGACGATTTATCAATCTCTGTCACTGCCTCACGGATGTCAATGGCAGAAAGGAGGATGCAGATGGCTCTCAACCGTGTCTCTAGATGGGCTGATGAACGAGGTTTTCGATTTTCCTTCAAGAAGACCGTTGCCATGCATTTTTGTCGCATTCGTGGAGTCCACCCTGACCCAAACCTTTTTTTAGATGGGCGTCGTATTTCGTGTTTAAAGGAAACCCGGTTTTTAAGGCTGATTTTTGACAGCCGGTTGACTTGGGTCCCTCACTTGAGGTACGTAAAAGCTGAGTGTCTCAGAGCATTGGGTCTCTTGAAAGTTTTAGCGCACACATACTGGGGAGCTGACCGCAAGACCCTCCTCCTCTTGCATCAGTCTCTGATTTTATCCAAACTTCATTATGGATGTGAAGTTTATTCCTCTGCCTCAGAAGCCCGGCTTCGTATTTTAGATTCCATACATCATGCTGGTGTTCGTCTCGCCACTGGGGCATTCCGATCTTCCCCGATTTCGAGTTTGTTGGCTGATGCTGGTGTCCTTCCTCTAGACTTGCTCCGCTCTTCCCTTTTGATGAGATGTTGGTATCGCTTATCTCGTCTCCCAGACTCCGTGCCCTTTCTCAAGGCCTCTCAAGATTCTCGGTCACCTATTTTTGCCACTCGGCCATCCTTTCCAAAGCCCTTTGGTTTCAGGGTGCAGTCGATTATGGCTAGCTTCTCTGTTCCTTCTGTGCCGATCACTCCCCACCATGTCCCGAGGGTGGGCTACTGGCTTCTCCCCAGGGTGACATTTTGTCGTTTCTTCTCATCCAGTAAGGCCTCCCTTCCTTCTCAGGTTTTATTTTCTCTGTTTTTAGAGCATGCCTCTTCTCATGGGGACTCCATACCAGTTTATACTGATGGATCTAAGTCTGATGCGGGTGTGGGCTTTGGTGTGGTGTTTCCCACCTTCTGTCGAGGTGGGAGCCTCCCTGTGACTGCTTCTGTTTTTACGGCTGAGCTGACTGCTATTTTATTTGCCCTTCAGATTCTCTTCACTCTCCCCCACACTGCTTTTACTGTTTTTAGTGACTCACGAAGTGCTCTTTCTGCAATGGAGTCTTTTAATCCCTCTCATCCTTTGGTTTTATCCATTTTAGAGTGGCTTTTCCTTTTAGGGCGTCGTGGACGTCGTGTAGATTTCTGTTGGGTTCCAGCTCATGTAGGAGTGGCAGGGAATGAACGAGCTGATCAGCTGGCCAAGGCGGCAGTGGCTCGTCCCCCTCTTGCACAGTCCCCTCTGTATCGTCTGCCTGCTGCAGATATGCGCTCCTTTATTGCCTTCCGGGTTTGGTGCTGTTGGCAGGAGCATTGGGATGCTGTGGGTGCCAATAAGCTGCGCTCGATTTGCCAGAAGGTGGGCTCATTCAGTTACCAGGGCTTCCCTCGTCAATGGGAGACTGCTTTGTGCCGCCTCCGCATTGGCCACACCCGTTTCTCTCACGGTTTTTTAATGGAGAGAGCTCCTCCTCCATTCTGTGATGACTGTCTGGTTCCCTTGACTGTTCGGCACCTGTTGGTGGAGTGTCCTAGTCTTGAGGATTTGCGGCGTCGGTTCCTCTCTGACCACCAAACGGATGGAGGTGTGTATCATCTTTCCTCTGTGCTTGGGGAGGATGCCTGTGCCTTGGGAGGGGCAACCCTCTCCTTTGTGAAGGAGGCAGGACTTCTTAAAGATATTTAGAATTTCTCCTTTTTTTATTGTGTGGCTTATCCTCTATTTTTAGTTCTTTGCTTTTTACTTCTTTGTTATACGGCGGCATATGACCCTGGCAGTTGCGCCGCCATGATTATTATGAAAAAAAAAAAAAAAAAAATCTGGCAAAGACAACAGCTACAAAGGACACAGGGGCAGAAACAACAAAAGATTTTACAGAGAAGTTAGATTCAGCAGAAGCACCTGCGCCACAGAACAGAGAGGCAGAGAAAACTCAACTCCCCAGTAAGAAAGAGGTCCTTATGGTAAAAATATCAGAACCAGCAGAATATATCTGAAAAATGCCGGATTTGTCAGCACTTCACAGAATGGTCTCCAAATCCTCCAGTGGAATATATGTGGCATAGGAAACAGGCTCCATCTTCTCCAAGAAGCTAGCAAAAGGAATGACACTGATATCTTCCTCCTTCCTACAACCCACCCCATCATTCTCAAAGGATATAAAATCTTTCCCTTGCCCCGTATACCATGCCAGACAAGAGGAAGTATGATAACTGTTAAGGAGAACATCAGATGCTCTCAAGCTGAAAACCTTCACTGTGGAGAAGGGGTTGAGGTGCATGGCATCACCTTCCATCTTACAGAATCAGTACTTACAGTTTACCATATATGTTAGTCCCTCCAGAGGAAACATATAGCTGGAAAGCTCTTCCACCTCACTTCTACAGAATATGCCTTCATTGATGGTGACTTTAACTGCCAATATCACCTTCTTCAGTCTCCCTCTCCCCCAGATCACAATGGTAGGCACCTTGCAGAGGTTTTGACTGACACCCCAGGTGTGACATTTCTGAATACTGTTGAGCCCACACACATACTAGGGGGTAGACTAGACCTATCCTTTGTCTCTATTGGTCTTAAACCAGATGCAAACTGGGGCCTACATCCTACCCTCACCACTGATCACATCCTAATCACTTGTCACCCAAACATATTGCCACTGTCTCCACCACCACATCTGCCTCCGAGGTGGAACATAAAGAGAGTAGACTAGGATAAATTTTGCTCTGCTTTATCACTGCAACTGGTATTGCTAAGACCTTCACCTGACATCAGCCAACAAGGGTGGCTGCTTTTCATGATTCAGCAAATATCGCCATCCCCACGACCAAGCTGTCGTCAAGGGTATACAAACATCACTGGTTTTACTTTATGATGAAAGAGTGAAGGCACTCAACGACAGAGTTAATGCTGCCAACAGACTGTATAGGCACCATCACAATGACTGCAAGAGAGAACTTTTGCAGCCAGTGGTTTGTCACACTCTGGAGGAGAAGAAAATCATCCAAGAAGAAAAGTGGATCAAGTGGTGCCAAAATATTGATGTTTACACTTCTCTGAACACCAAGTGGGGGAGGCTAAAGAAAATTGCAGCGAAAAACCATCCTATGATACCTTTTCACCCTGACCCTGAGAGAGAAGCTGAGCGACTTGCAGCCTTCTTTGCAACCCATGCTAACTCGAATCAACTCCCGAGGGAGAGTGTCCAAACACTTGGCACGTTACAGCCAGACAGAGACAGGGAAATAGAGGAAGCCTGTCAGGCTGACGCCGACACTGATTTACCCTTCACCCCTCAAGAGCTCCAAAGCTCCCTGAAGAAGAGGAGTAAAGATTCTGCACCCGAGGGAAGGATAAAATAACATACGGCATGCTACCGCCTGCTGGCCCAGTTGGACAAACAGCTCTGCATTCCCTTATTAATGCTTCATGGGCTACAACTACATTGCCCACGCTGCAAAACAGCAGAAAGTGTGCCTATCCCCAAGCTGCAAGATCCAACTATCTGGCACCCCATCTCTCTCCTCAGCTGCAAAGGCAAAATAGCAGTTTGCATGGTTTTAAACAACCTAGCATGGAAGGCTGGACCCCTGAACCCTCTCCTCTTTGCTTACCCAAAAACTCCAGAATGGCAGAATGTCACACCACCTTTCTTAAAGATAGTCATGGTCGTTGCACTGCTGTGTTTTTCAACCTTGAAAAGGCCTTTGAGCTTGTGAATGCAACAGCTATCCTTCGTATCCTAGCATGCAGAGGTATTGCTGGTATGATGCTTGGCTGGCTAAAAGACATTTTAAGGGAGCACAGTCCACTTTATGAAAATAGAACCCCTCAAGGCAGCATCTTGAGCCCCTACCTCTTCAACATCCTAATGGATGAACTCCTTAACCTACCTCTGTGATATAGGGTGAAGATTGTTTGCAATGCTGATGACCTTGCTATTATTCCACTGGGCCAGATAATGAGCACAATAATCAGCATACCTTGGAGTTTATCCATGAATGATGTGAACAGGAACCGAAGATCAATGGCTGTATATTCACACCCAGAACACCCATTCTCTACCCAGGGTACTAAGCTTGAATGGGTTTCCAGCTATCAGTATCTAGGTGTCTGGCTTGATAAGAAGCTCTCTTTCGTTGTACAAGTAAGGTATCTTCGGGAAAGGACAGCTACAAGGACCAAAGTCATGAGATCTATCACTAGCCTGAAGGGTGATGCCAGCCACAACGTCCTTCGCACCTACTACACCCATGCCATCAGGTCTCAGACTATTGTGCCCCCTGCTTTGTAACACTCAGTGAACATTTATTACCCAAACTGAAGGTAATACATAACAATGACCTTCATCTTGTACTTGCTGCCCTTATGTAGACCAAACTGTGCAACCTCCAACAGGAAACTGCCCCTATCCCTATGGAGGTTCGCATCCATCAGTGCACAGCATGTATACTTGCTAAAATGATATATCATCCCAGACCATTATTTCCTGCTGAAAAAGTTATATCTGTGCTATGTCGTCCTGTTGCTCCCTACAGAGCAACTTGGACACAACGTAAAGCAGCGGCCATTGCAGCTAATTGTATCAAGAACATTATCATTGAAAAGAGAGAGGACACACCACCCCCCAGCTGTACCATCCCTCCACCATGGACAGTATCATTCATCTACCTGCTAACTTTCATCCCCATCAATTCCAAGGCAACATCCACAACAGCTCAGCCAAGCCAGGAAGCCCCCCAAATTATGCACTCTATCTCCCTGGATGGAACCCTGACATACTCTCAGGGCTCTATCCAGGGAGATACTGTACTTCTGGTTCAGTAGACCCTGTCAGCATGGGGCAGCCATGATCTGTAATCAAACTGTTCAAGCATGGAGAATTCCAGATAGGGCCTCCATGTTACAAACTGAACTTGTTGCTATAGCTGGGTCCCTCCAACACGCTCTTAACCAACCACAGTCACACCACATCATACACACACTCTCTGACAGTCATACAGACATTTGCTCACACTCAGCCTAATGACAACATTCACCTCATAATCCATGTCCTCTTCCTCTCCCAGGAACTGCAAGAGCAAGGCAAAATCATGACCCTTAACTGGATTCCCAGCCATGTTGGCATTAGGGAAAAGGAAAAGGCTGACTGTGCTGCCAGATATGCCACCAAGAGACCAAATGTCAATATACACATTCCCCTGACCTTGGCACAGACCAAGGCAAAAACCAAGAGTCAGGCGCATCTTCTTACTCGAAATAAACATGAGTCATGGGTGGCATCAGGTTCCCATCAGCTACCTGGTATGCCACAGCCACCGAGTACCAGACTCTCAGTGCTGACAAGACGGTCCCTGGCCATGTCCATAAAAATCTTCACCGCCTTCACCTGGGCTGCAAAGGGACATGTCAAATGCTAGACACCAACAAGGAGGAGGGATGTCTGCATAGCAATGAACTGTCCAATGAAACTCCGCTTCACAACCTCCTTAAGTGTCCTGACACTGCCACTCTCAGGAGAGGCTCTCCAGCTTAACCAGAGGCATCCCGACGACATATGGATACGTTCCCACATTTTGTCACGATGACACCCGATGACATATCCATAAGTTTTGCAATTGTGAGGTCCATCATTTGCACATTTTTCAAGTTTCGCAGGTGATTATTGGTAGGCATATGTGGGAGACCTTGCTATACCCATCGTCAAGGGATACTGCCTAGCCCTGCCTAACCCCCCTCCCCCCTGCATGCCATTTTCTCGGCAACTCACCTGTTAGCAGTGACCTGTCTAGTAAAGACATATCGTGCCACAGTCTCTCCAATGACGAAATTTCAAGGCGAAAATTATTCCCGAGGTGGAGGACAAAGGAAGAAACAAGCTAGAGGAAGAAAGAAGCAGAAGTGATGAAGCGGTAACATCGTAAAGGAAGGGGAGGTATGTTGATCTGTTTGGTGAGTGAAACAATGCTTATATCACCTATATTATTGTCTGAAAACCAATACTCATGTACTACATATAAATTCGTACCACGTAAATAAATATCTAACCTTTAATAAGTGGTTTTGAATAGTTATTCCTCCTATAGAAATCGTTCTCTCTGGAGCAAGGCCCACAGAAGACTGCACCAGGTATTCAAAGGGACACCTGTATAATGCAATTATAAGCCCAGATGAGCATTTTAATGGGCATTTTCCATTGTTTCTCAGAAAAAGCAGACGTTTTAGCAAAAAAAAAAAAAACTTTTCAAAATTATGCCGGGATGTAGGGGTGGGTCAGTTGTGAAAAATCAGTCGGGACGCGGCGGGTTAACCACGAACCACTGCTCATGAGGCACCAACTGCAGCTGCCAGGCTTATTGCAAAGACACAAACATATGAGCTGGTAAAGCTCGTCTCTATCAGACCCCACGAAGATAGAGCTCTACACCACCGGTTGCCAAAACATATATTGTGCAAACGTAAAACCGAACGTGTAACTAATGTTATCTACTCAGCTTCCCTTCTCCAGATCACCCCTTCACGTTTTCTCTGGTTTAAAACACTGGACCAAGGAAGGGGAGGAGTTAGAATCAATGAATTGGAACGAAATGGATCTGGACAGCTTGTGGAATGCATATAAGGACTGTGTAGTCAGGAATGCTAAAGCGATGTGTGGTGTGGCAAGAGTAACAACAAAGAAGAAAGGTATGGCATGGTGGGATGAAGAGGTTAAGAGAGCAGTGGAGGAAAAGAGCTAGAAGTGGCTGGTGTGATTACAGGACAGGGGTTCAACTGAAATAAAAACTGAATATATTGAGAGCAAGAAGCACTTAAAAGGACTAGTGAAGAAGAAAAAGGTGGTAAATGATGATCTAGAAAGAAAAATGAGAGTAAATTGCTCTGAAATTAGGAAGTTATTCTAGAAAGAGATGCAAAAATGTGGAAGTGACAGTGGAAAGAAATGTGCAAGTGTTAAGGATGTAAGTGGTAGATTCTTAACCCATGAGGATGTAGTAAGGACCAGATGGGAAGAATATTTTGAAAGTCTGATGAATCGGAATACAGAGACCAGAGCCACTGTAAACATGATTGGTCTGGGGGGTGTGCAGAGAAGGAATGTAGTGCCAGGAAACGTGACACCCGCACAGGTGAAGAACGTGGTGAAGCGGCTGAAAAATGAGAAAGCAGCTGGGATTGATGAGGTGTATGCAGAGATGATCAAGTAAAGTGGACAAAGCAAAATGAAGCGCTTGTTGGAGATGTATAAGAAGGCATGGATGAGTGAAACTGCCCCACCAGAGTAGAAAAAGGCTGTAATTGTACCCTTGTACAAAAATAAAGGTGAATGAACTAAGTGCAAGAATTATCATGGCATAAGATTATAGAGTGTGGTAGGGAAGAGTTATGGAAGTAATATTATAAAGTAAGACCCCCTGGGGGTAGAGGGGGTTTGCAAGAATTCTCCCCCAGTATCCCTACTTGTCATCCAAGGCAACTAGAAGGGTTGGCGGAGGGTTAGTGCCTCTCCCCAGAAAACAACTAACTAAAAAGATGAACAAGAAGCCTCGGAAGAGGACTGACCAAAAGATGATGACCAAGGACCGGACAAAGGACATGGTAATTGCAACATGGAATGTAAGAGGTGTGAATGATGAGGTGAAAGAGAGAGAGATTGTCCAGGTGCTTGAGGGTGCGAAAGTTGATGTACTGTATATGGAGTAACTGAAACTAAATGTTGAGGAGAGAGAGTGAGAGAATGAGAATATGGATGAGGTATAAGTGCAGGAGTAGATGAGAATGAGAGGGCAAAAGAAGGAGTGTGTATAGTTGTGAGTAAAAGATGGAAGAAGAGCATAAGAGAGTATGGATCAGTTGGGTCAAGGATTGTGTGGGTAAGATTGAAAGTTGAAATACAAATGTGGGCGATTGTGTGCGCGTATGCGCCAATGCAAGATCGTGGAAGCAGAGTGAGAGAAGAGTTCTGGACAAATGTGGAAGTGAGCATGGAAAAGTTTGGATGGAATGAGAGAGTGTTTTTGATTGGTGATATGAATGGTAAAGTAGGGAATGTGAATGTGGATGGAATAGTTGATGAGTGGGGTGTACCTGCTGAGATAGATGAGAATGGCAGTGCGTTAGTGGACATTTATGCTGGGAGGGGGTTTGTGATAGCCAATACCCTCTTCAGGCATTAAATGATCCACAGGTATACATGGCGAGTGATGAGAAGGGTGGGTGGTGAACTGAATGAAAGGAAGGCAATGATTGATTATGTGTGTGTGGATGAAAGGATGCGAAGGTGTGTAATGGATGCAAGAGCTTATAGAGGTTGGGGGAGTGAACTTTCTGACCACAACTTGGTGGTGACCAAAATCAAGATCCAAATAAGATGGAGAAATAGGAGAAGGGAAGGAAGGGAAGAAGGAGTATTTGCAAGGACAGTGGAAAGGTTACAAGAGGATGAGAAAAAGGCAGACTATAAGAGAGAAGTGGAGGAACGATTGGGCAAATATGAATTGGAGCAGATGGGGGCCGTGGAAGGTGAGTGCAGGATATTCACAGAAGAAATATGTGCAACATGTGATGTGGAGTGTGGGATGAAGAGAAGACGGAGGGGGGTGCAAGGAACAGCGTGGTGGAATGAAGAGGTGAGACAGGCTGTGGCACAAAAGAAGAAAGCATACAATGAATGGATGAGAAATAGGGGCGTGGGAGAAGTTGAGAGGCAGAAGAGAGAGTTATATGTAGAAAGAAAGAGAGAGGTGAAAAGATTAGTAAGAGAGAGTAAGAAGAGAGTGGATGAGGAATTTGGAAGGAATTTGAGTGTAAAGTTGAGGGTCTGTAAGAAAATGTTCTGGAAAGAAGTGAAGAGAGTAAGACAGGGCGGAAGTGAAGTTAGCAGGGAAGTGAAAGATAAAAATGGTAGATTACTGGTGGAGAAGGGACAAAAAGTGAGCAGGTGGAGAGAACACTTTAAGGAATTGTTGAACATAGAGGACGGAAGTAATGCGAGTATAAGTGGCTGGGGAATGGCTGGGAGAAGGAAGGAGGTGAGAAGACAGGAAGAAATCAGTAGGACAGAAGTTGTGAAAGCGATGACGAAAGTTAAACTGGGGAAAGCCCCAGGAATTGATGGAGTGTGGGGTGAAATGCTGAAGCATGGGGGAGATAGTAGTAGAATGATGTGGAAGATGTGCAGATTGGCCTGGGAGGAAGGTTGAGTCCCGGAGGATTGAAAGTCAGGTATAATTATTCCCCTGTACAAAGGAAAATGGGAAAAAGAAGTGTGTGGTAATCATAGGGACATTTGTCTTAGTATAATAGGAAAAGTGTATAGTAGGATACTTATTGACAGAGTTAGAGAAAGAACAGAGGAATTAGTTGGAGAAGAACAGGGAGGCTTTAGGAAGGGAAGAGGTTGTGTAGATCAGATATTCATTCTTAGATCTTTAGTGGAGAAGTTTCTAGAGAAGAAAAAGAATTAGTATGCGGCTTTCATGGATTTGGAGAAAGCATATGACAGGGTGGATAGACAAGGATTGTGGAAAGTATTAAGAATATATGGAGTAGATGGGAAGTTGTTGAATGCTGTGAAGAGTATGTATGATGGTGCTAAGGCTGCAGTGGATGTGGATGGTGAACTGAGTGAATTTTTCTCTTTGAAGGTTGGGTAGAAACAGGGATGTGTCATGTCTCCATGGTTGTTCAATCTGTACATGGATGGGGTAATAAAAGAGGTAAAAATAACCCTGCTAATATCAGTTCACCAGTCCTGTATGAGACAGCCCGATAGCGTGTAATGAATATGGACGGTGCGTGTTAGCACTGAAGTGGTGACATGTGGAGGTGTAGGAGGACTACTGGGCCCCAAGGAGGACTACTGTGACTTGGGGATAGGCCCTGAAACCTTTGCCCAGAGTCGGAGACGTAAAAAAAAAAAAAAAAAAAAAAAAAGGTACAAGGTAGGGTAGTGGATGTTGGAATGGCCCTTGTGAGAGAGGGTAGTGTTTGGAAACTCCCTGTACTGTTGTTTGCAGATGATACTGTGTTGTTGAGTGAAGAGAAGGGGAACTGCAGGGCTTGGTGGATGAGTTTGGGAGAGTGTGTAAGAAACGGAATCTAAAGGTGAATGAAGGGAAGAGTAAAGTGATGGCCTTTGAAAGAGGTGAAGTCAGTGAATGTACAGCGAGGTTAGATGGTGAGGAATTGGAAAATGTGAGTACGTTTAAGTACTTGGGTAGTGTGATGAGTAAGGATGGAGGTTTGGAGGGTGAAGTGCTTGAAAGGGTACAGCAGGGAAGAAAAGTTGCTGGTTCCTTGAAAGCAGTGATAAGAAACAGGGAAGTAAGCATGGAAGTTAAAAAGTTATTGACAGTATTGTGATACCAACTCTAACGTATGGAAGTGAAGCTTGGACGTTGTTGGAAGGACACAAGTCAAGAGTGAGAGCAGTGGAAATGAGTTATTTAAAAGGAGCCTGTGGAGTCACATGGAGAGACAGGTTGACAAATGAGGATATAAAGGAGCGTTGTGTTGTGGATGTGGATGTGATAGGAAGCGTTAGGAGGAATACACTGAGGTGGTTTGGCCATATGGAGAGGATGGAGGGTGAAAGACTGACGAAGAAAGTGTATGTGAGTGAGGTGGAGGGGGGGAGAGGGAGGGGGAGGCCGAGGATGAGATGGAGGGATGGGGTGGAGAGGTATATGAGAGAGAGGGGTGTGAGTTGGGAGCAGGGCAGTGAAATGGCGAGGGACTGGGCGGCGTGGAGGCGATTTGTTTGTGGCCACCCCGAACGGGATTGAGGCGTCTGGTAATAGATAGATAGATAGAAGAAGGATATCAGAAGTCCTAGTGAGTGATGAAGAGGGTGGCTTTAGGAGTGGCAGAGGATGTGTGGATCAAACACCAGCAGTAAGACAAATAGTGGAGAAGACTAGTGAGAAGGACCGTAAGGTGTTTATGGCATTCGTGGATCTGGAAAAAGCATACGACAAAGTAGACAGAGAAGGGTTGTGGAAGGTTTTGCACATGTACAGTGTATATGGTAAGCTGCTGCTAGATGCCATCAAGAGTTTTTATGACGGTATTGCAGCATGTGTAAAGATTAATGGGCATCTAAGTGAATGGTTCACGATCGGTGTGGGCATGCGACAATATTGTGTGATGTCCCCATGTTTCTTCAATATATATATGGATGGGGTGATGAGAGAAGTAAAAACACAAGTAAACGAGAGGGGGATGAAGTTAGTAATGAATGGTGATGGATCGAATATCTGAAATTTGATGCAGCACTACTTGCATACACCGTACAAGAACTTCTAATATACTATAGCACTACCCGTGTGTCTGTGTGTGTGTGTATTTTGGGCAGCCGAAACTACACATTCAAATCGCACCAAAATTGGCACAAAAGTTGCAAAAAAATCACTGATGTAAAAAAAAACTTGGTCCCATCACGACTGAAAAACTTTTATTGTATTTAATAAGCGATCATATTATGACCAAAAATCGCTGCTCCAGGAGCCCAGCATAGGATCTCCATAGAATTTTTTGCTAAAATAAACTGTAGCCGTAGCCATGTGTCTGTGTGTGTACTTTGGACTTGCGTTCGGACAACTTGGGTTCCATTCTCGAAGCTGCAAATAACACGATCAACTGGTTAGCTGCAAAAAATCCAAGTGACAACATTACACTAGAACAGCACATAAACGTGACAGCCCTCCGCAGGAACAAGTGTGAGGGGCTCGAAGGGCCCACGAACACTTGTAGTAGACTAGTGCAGAGTTTTTGCTGATGTCTATGAGCATCGTGCCTTGAGAGTAAATGAGGAAAAGAGTACAGTGATGGTTATTGAGAGAGAAGGTGACTCCCAGTGTGATGTTAGTCAGTCGAGACTGGAATTGGTGAGAGAGTTCAATACCTGGATACAGTGATAGAAAAGAGAGGAAAATGTACAAAAGAAGTTTAAAGTAGAGTGACACAAGGAAGGAAAGTAGCTGGTGCAATGAAAGCCTTGATAAGAAACAGAGGCTTGAGTGTTGCAGTTGCATGAGGCTTACATGAAGGAGTGTTAGTGCCAGCTTTAACATATGGATGTGAGACTATGGTGTGCCACGAAAATGAAAAGTCGAGAGTAAGAGCAGTGGAGATGGGACTGCTGAGGAATGTATATGGAGCACAGAGAGTGGATAGGATACGAAATTATGTGATTCATGAAAGAAGTGGAGTGAGGAAGTCTGTGGACTCCAGAATCGAAGAGAGTGTACTGAGATAGTATGGTCATGTGGAGGGAATGGATAACAACAGAGTGGTGAAAAAGATATATCTGAGCGAATTTGGAGGAGGAAGGAGGCGAGTTAGGACAGTGAGAAGGTGGCAGGACGTGGTGGATGAGTGTGTGAGGGAGAGAGGTATCGAAGTCGGTGAGGCTAGGGAACTGACAAGAAATCGAGCTGGCTGGATCAATGTTGTGGGAAGAAGTGCATGATCAGGTATTTGACACCGCTTTATAACGTGACAGCGTCTGCATTGCCTCTATCGGAAACGTTTATGTGAAGCTACAGAACGTGGTGAATGTTTTCAGCGTATCAGATAGAACCAGGATTTCTGGGGCTTGAATGATGAGTGAATGTAGGCGTGGTCCATGTACCTGGGCAAACTTAGGCTGTCTGGACGTTACTACTACTCACTCTACCCTAGGGTGGGAAAGGGGGTCCGGATGATGGTGATGATAAAACACTGAACCACTCCACATTAAACTCGCTATGACTGCAGTTTAACTGAGGGCCCCCTAACGGCAAAGGCCCGCTCCAATAATACATGGATGGGATATTGATAAATCATTAAAAAAAAAGGGAAAAAAAGCTGGCAGGAAAGGCAAAGCGTCTATTGCTGTCATCCAAGCTGCCCTAACCACCAGTATATATATATATATAGATATATATATATATATATATATATATATATATATATATATATATATATAAACCTCTAGCAAATGCTAATCCAAGATGAGAGATAGAGAGAGAGAGAGAGAGGGAAAGATTAGTACGCTGACCAGGCCGGGTGGGGAAGTGTTCAGAAGTTTTAATTGGATGGTCTGCTGTGTGAGAGAATAGTGCTGGTGAGGGCTAATGGGACGGAACGTGTAAATAACGTATCGTGTGGACCTGACAGAGGCTCATTGTTTGCATCTGCGTCTGTGTAGTATCAAACAGTGTTAGAACAAAAAGATTTGACTCATATCAGATGGTGTTCACACCAGAACAAACTCCATATGTTTCTTTGAGCACAGAAACTAGGTTCTAAATAATTCTGTGTATATATGATCAGATTTTTTTTTCTTATTTTTTGAATTAAAAGTGTTAACTACTGTGGTAAAAGAAACAAGAGTGCATAAAGTATCGCCGATGGGCAAGCAGCCTCAGGTAAGATGATGAGGGTAAACTGTCTAGTGAAAAACGGCAGGAAAGAAACAAAGACAAAAACTGTGAAGGAGTGGTAAGAAGAAGGAGTAGGAATGCGCGGTTTTTGAGCTTTATTTTCAGGGTAACTTTTCTGGACACAGTTACGGCGAGCAAGAGATGGCAGTAAGAGAATGATGTATGGAAAACGAATGCTCTCCATTTATGACATAACAGTACAGCACAAAAATACAGTATCGCTTGATAATTATGCCTTTCTAAGGTTAATAAAACATAAACAATGGTAGAAGCCAAAGTTGATTAAAATATAGCCAGTGCTAAAACTCGGTCATATGTGTGTTCACAAAATAATGCCGTGCCATCCCCATGTTATGCACCTGATTATCAGAATGCTTGTTTGTTTTAAACAGTCTAGTTTCTGAAGGAAAAAAATAAAGAAAACCATTTGAGAGCCGAACGATAATCGCGCTCTAGAATATGCTGTTGACCAAGTCCAAGATTTGGTCATATCTTGATACCCTGAAAGTTTCATGTTGATAGCTCAAGCCGTTCATGAGATATAATGGTGCTAAAGGCGGGCGATAAAAACTACGGTCCGTCTATTTTATGAAGAGCGTTTGGGCGTTGTCCCTCTTGGTGAGTCCCCGTTCCACTCCACAGTGTTGCCTTACTTTGTACTGGGCAACTTAATCGGATTAGAGAAAGGAGCAAATGACAACTCTCCCTCCCAGCACACCACTCTCTCTCTCTCTCTCTCTCTCTCTCTCTCTGTATATAGAAACTGCATTTCTCGTAGATTTCTTTCTATAAAAAGTCTATAGGGTTTTATGAATTATTAAAATTTGGGGAAAAGCCTCCTGACTGACTGTCTCTCTGTCTCTAACATTATTTTTTATTACGACTGTTATTTTTTCCTTAAAATATGATGTTTTATTTGTGGTTTATAATTTCGATTTATTTTCCACACCACTTCTGACGTTGAGGAAGAGCCTCCTGACTGTCTTGTTGCGCTTCTATTCAATTTCCACATTTCCTCCCTCCCTCCCTCTGTCTTGCCTTTTCTCCCTTATCTCCGGCCTCGCCAACCTCCCTCCCATGCTGTCTGCCTATCCCCCTTATCTCTCTCTCTCTCTCTCTCTCTCTCTCTCTCTCTCTCTCTCTTTTACTGTCTGTCTGTCAACATTATGTTTTTCTTATGAATGTGATACTTTCCTTAAAGTATGATGTTTTATTTGTTCTTTTTAATTTCGACTTTTTTTCCACACCACCTTTGAGGTAAAAGTCAAGGCGCATTTTCTTTTTTTTTTTTTTTTTTATAGAGGTTCTCCCCAGGAGGCCTAATCAACAGCTTTTGAGGGAACAATTATAGGTCCTCTGTTTACCTTCTCTTCTAAAAAATACTTATTTACATTGTAAATAAGTTCTTTTTCTCTACTGTGGCACGAGAGCGAGTAGCAGGAGTAAGAGCATCCACCTCAGGTGACGGCCAGAGTGGAAATGACCTGGATTAACACGGTCACTCTACCCTTACAAGCGTGGCAACGTTGGAAAGCAACGTTGCCAAGTGTTGTGGTATTTATAAAAAGTCATTGTTATTATTAGAAAAAAAAAAAAGACATTTATAACATTATATAGCCTTATTAGAGAATTAAATATATATATACTGTAAATAAACTTCATTTAGAAGTAATAAATAGCTGACATGAGACAGGGAGGTGTACACGTTTGGCAGAGAGGCGGCCGAGGAATTTCCCAAGAGGGACAATACCTAAACGCGCTTCATAAAATAGACAGACCATAGTTGACCTGTGGCAGCCATTTGGGTTACCTTGATCTTGACCATCAGTGCCCATTTTCCAACTTGCTCAAGATTTTGGCTATATCTTGATACCTCGAAGGTTTCATGTTGACAGCTCAAGCTGTTCATGAGATATAATGGTGCTAAAGGAGGGCTGTAACTTATTGACCATTGGCAGCCATTTTGGTGACCTTGACCTTGACCATGAGCCCATTTTCGAACTTGCCCAAGATTTTGGCTATATTTTGATACTCTCAAGGTCTCATGTTGATAGCTCAAGCCGTTCATGAGATATAATGGTGCTATAGGCGGACGATAAAAGCTAGTTGATCTTTGGCAGCCATTTTGGTGACCATGATCTTGACCCCGAGTGCCCATTCTCGAACTCGGCCAAGATTTTTGCCATGTCTTGATACCCTAAAAGTTTCATGTTGATAGCTTAAGCTGTTCATGAGATATAATGAATAATGTGTGTGTGTGTGTGTGTGTGTGTGTGTGTGTGTGTGTGTGTGTGTGTGTGTGTGTGTGTGTGTAATTCACCAGCTCGGTCAGGATCTCATGATGGATGTGATCATCAGCATTTTACCTCTCTGGAAGAAAGCCGAGAGCTCATATAGTCTGATCTAAGGTCAAAGCCTTGACCCTCACACATGCACACACCCATCCTCATGCTCAAGGAGGAGAGTGACCACCCGCTTAATTAGTGAAACTTTTCACATCCCAAGCAAGGCAAGATGCTAAGTGAAAGGATTACCGCTGAGCAGGCGAGTGGTGTGTGTGTGTGTGTGTGTGTGTGTGTGTGTGTGTGTGTGTGTGTGTGTGTGTGTGTGTGTGTGTAATTCACCAGCTCAGTCAGGATCACATGATGGTTGTGATCATCAGCATTTTACCTTTCAGGAAATGAGCTGAGCGCTCATATAGTCTGATCTAAGGGCAAAGCCTTGACCTTCACACATGCACACACCCATCCTCTTGCTCAAGGAGGAGAGTGACCACCTGCTTCATTAGTGAAACTTTTCACATCCCCAAGCAAGGCATGAACCCCCGCCTTAGCAGATGCTAAGCAAAAGCGTTATCACTGAGCTGGCGAGCGTTTGTGCGTGCGTGTGTGTGTGTGTGTGTGTGTGTGTGTGTGTGTGTGTGTTGCCAAAAGTGGAAAAAGGATTTTGATGGAACTTGGCTGGATGATTGGAACTGAGTCCCAGATGGGTCAGGTTCAATTTCATGTTGAATGATATTTTCTGAAGGGATGTTTTGGACTCTATCAAGTTTCCCCATTGGTGTTACAATACCCGCACGTGGAAGAAGCGGGGGGAGTATTTCCATGTGTTTCATTCCTCATTAGAGAGAGAGAGAGAGACTGTCCATCTTCATTAATGCTATGAACAGAGGATTTTGTTTAGCAGAAAATAGTGGTAGATGCCTCGCTGGTAATGGTAAGTACAAGCAAGTGAGTGCAGTGAGCGAAGAGAGAAAAAGTACCGAAGCAATGTTTCCATTCAGCTAAGAAATGAACTGCCAGACACGACACGGCCCGACTGGGACGGTTTCTAGAGGCTAATAACTCTTCTTCTATGTGAGATATAGAAGAGATTCTTTCAGCAGGTAGTAGATACATAAAAAAAAAATGTTTTTAGCTTGTTACGGAACAGAGAAAGATAATGTACACATTAAGTGAGAATACTAAAAATCACTACTGTCCCGTAAAGTTCCAGGTTCAAAACAAAAGAGGTAAAATTACAAGTTAAAGTTTAATGCTCAAACTAACAACAAAACATTCAGGACTCATAAGGATAATGTAATGGCAAATAAACAGGTTAAATATATGGTTAACTGCAATAGCCTCTGTTAACACGAAATTAGCGAGAGTAAATTTATCTAAGTCAGCCCTGATAAAATGAAAATACATCA
Organism: Coenobita brevimanus; assembly: GCF_032717465.1. Lineage (NCBI taxonomy): Eukaryota > Metazoa > Arthropoda > Malacostraca > Decapoda > Coenobitidae > Coenobita > Coenobita brevimanus. The sequence goes on along the minus strand of NC_137053.1, from coordinate 45,690,788 downwards.
GGTAATGCTCAGATAATGCAAGATAAATTATTACAGATACAAACTATTATCAAAAATGACTGACATAAAACCCAACATTAATCAAAAACCTCACTAGGCCTAAGAATTAACCTTATGCTACACAGTACAAGAAAAAATACAACAGTTATACTCAAATTACACACAGCTGCTAGATGTTTGGAGATTTCTTGAGCACTCACAATAATAATATCTGTACAGGGGAGGACAGAGATGTGAACAAAATGAGGAGCAGATCTAAGTGGCAATGATGCAGAGACTGAGCTCAATATATAGGGGCCGGCAGAGCTTGATACAACTTGTAAGAAGGACACGCAAATGAAGCCATGGGGACAAAGAGTTGACAATCCTGCTCTGAACTCCAGAAATGACGACTTACTCTACTATAACGGTAGAAGGGGGAAACTGAGGCAGAACACGCTCGTGATCAAACATGCAGCATACTGTGCGTTAAAATTACACAAAGGATGATGAAATCATAGGCTATGTTACACCTCCCCACAAAGAAAAAAGAAATTTACAAAGGAAATTTCTTATTACTCTAAAACAATCTGTATATGGCATTACAGAACATGCAAAAGTCTTTCCTAATGTTACAAAACAGGAGATCTCCCTAGCACGTTCAGTCATAGGTACTTGCCAGTATCCCTTTAACAAATCAAACTTACTTATGTACCTAGCCTTTCCGATCTTGTCTATGCAATCTTCCACACGAGGGAGAGGGTAAGTGTCTGTTTTAGTTATCTGATTAACACGTCTGTAGTCGATGCAAAGCCGCTGTGACCCACCTGGCTTAGGGACCAGAGTGACAGGAGAACTCCACTCGCTCTGACAGGGCTCAATTATCTTGTGGTCCAACAGGTAGCCAAGCTCCTTCTGGATGAGAGGAACTTTCACTGGGTTCACACGGTAAGGAGGCAGTTTAATTGGCTTTGCGTCTCCAACCTCGATATCATGCATCAACACGGTAGTTCTTCCTGGAGTGGCACGGAACACTTGCGGGTACTCCTGCAGTAATGCCGAAAACTCCTGCCTTTCCTCGGAGGTAGATGAGAAAGCTTAGTCTGGAGATCATTCATGATATCAGGATTCTTCCCCAAACTATCACTCAGGCTCATACTGCATGGGAGAGCTTCACTTGCAGACTCGGTGAACAGCTACAGTGCAGACTGGATTATTTTCGTCCCGCCTGTGATATAACTTTAGCATGTTGATGTGACATAGTTGCTTGTTCTTTCTACGATCTGGTGTGGCGATGACATAGTTGACATCACTGAGTTTCTTCTCCACGAAATAAGGACCACTAAACTTGACTTGAAGAGGTTGCCCATGAACTGGTAGCAGAATCAAAACCTGATCTCCTGGCTGAAAGTGGCGTAACCTGGACTTCTTATCATACCAAGTCTTCATCGTCTCCTGAGCAGCTCCTAAATTCTCTCTCACCAGCTGTAAAGCAGTGGACAGCCGTTCTTTGAACTTCATCACAAACTCCAGCAGGTTGACGTCATCTTCCTCCGACAGCCAGCATTCCTTGAGTAACTTAAGGGGTCCTCTTACTTCATGGCCAAACAGTAGTTCAAAAGGTGAGAAGCCCAGTGATTCATTTGGAGATTCTCTTGCGGCAAATACAACAAATGGAAGACCTTTGTCCCAGTCTTTCTGATGTTCCAAACAGTATTTCTTGAGCATCGATTTGAGTGTTTGATGATATCTCTCCAACGCTCCTTGGGTCTGGGGATGGTAAGCTGAAGACGTGATCTGGGTGATGCCCAACTCTTTCAGAGACTGCTTGAAAACATTTGACATGAAATTACTTCCCCGGTCTGACTGTACCTCCTTGGGCAGACCAAACTTTGTGAAGAACCCTAGCATTTCCTTAACCATGTTCTTTGCTGAGATATTTCTAAGTGGAATGGCTTCAGGATAACGAGTAGCCATATCAATCAGGGTCAACACATAAGAAAATCCTGAAGAAGTCTTAGGAAGAGGGCCCACAATATCCACCAACACACGGGTGAAAGGCGCCTCAAAAGGAGGAATGGGAACTAGAGGTGCAACCTTTTCGGTCTGATTACACTTCCCCACAACTTGACAGGTGTGACAAGACTTACAATACCAGGAAACATCCCTGAAGATACCTGGCCAGTAGAAGTGTTTCAAAATGCGTGCCACAGTCTTCCTCACTCCAAGGTGTCCTGCCAAACTGGAATCATGAGCCACTCGAATGATATCCTGCCTACAAACACGAGGGATGACAACTTGATGTACAACCTCCCATTCACAGTCGGCTGATGCTGTTGGGGGTCTCCACTTCCTCATAAGTACTCCTGACTTTACATAATAACAAGTAGAAGCACCGGCTGACTCTTCTTCACTGTAAGCAGAGTTAGCTAGACCTTTCAACTCAGGGCCAGCAACCTGCAACTCAACCAACTCTTGACGAGACAAATTATCAACACTACGGGGTACTGCCTCATCTGGTGAGTGGTCCAAATTAGCAAGAAAAGTGTCAGCTAGGATAACATCATCATCATCATTATCCTCTAAATCACCAGTAACTTTAGACTTAGCCCTAGTGACAGCACATGCAGCGAACACATCAGGGACATCACAATCCTGGGTCGCAGCCACTGGCTCACTAGACAACTGAGGAGCTGGACACACTTGACTTCACCAATATCATTTCCAAGTAAGAAAGTTACACCTGACATTGGGAGTGTCTCAACCAACCCAACCATAACGGAACCATTAACAAAACCAGACTCTAAATTCACTCTGCACAGAGGGACAGAGAAGTAATTATTCCCTACACCTTGTAAGATTACAGTTTCATCAGAGGAATTAACATTAAAGCCTAGAACACTGGTCAGCATATGGGATTGGCAAGCACCTGTATCACGATATATTTTAACTGATTTCCTGTCATTACTGTGCAGAGGGACTGACAAAACCATCAGACAGGAAATTAGCACATGAACTCTTGAGAGTGTCACCCACGTTACTGCTCAAAAGAGGAGCTCCATCATGAGAATTTAAGTTACCCCTCAAAGCAGGTTCAGTTAACTCAGTTAAAGAATTCTGGGAACTCTCAAGAGTGGACACTAGACCAATTGACTGAATATTTAAAGACTCCTTTTGTTCACATCACGCTGTCTCCTGAAACATCTCTCCGTAGTATGACCAAGCTTACTACAATAAGTACATTTACTTTTCTGAAATCTAGAGGTGAAGCTGGTATTTACTTCCTGAGAAACATCATCCTTATTCTCTTCCTGTTACCTGTACTCTGAGTAGAGGCAACGTACTTACTCTCAGCTTTCCCTTTTTCTAGAATATCTCTTGTGAGTGAGAACATACTCATCAGCTAAAACTGCAGCATCAGACAAATTATCTATTCTTTTCTCATCAAGATATAGGCTTACATCTTTATAAATACACCTCTTGAAGTCCTCCAGCAAAATCATCTGCTTAAATTTACCAAAATCAGAATCCACATTCTTAGAATTTAACCACTGCTCTAACAGATCTTCTTTGATTTTTGCACACTCAACATGGGATTGCTTATCTTGCTTGTAAGTTGTCCTAAATTTTACTCTATAGGCTTCAGGAACAAGCTCATAGGCCTTAAGAATCAAGCTCTTAACTACATCATAATTATCAGATTGATCCTGAGGCAAAGATGCATAAGTTACTTGAGCTTTACCGGTGAGAACAGTTTGAAGGAGTACTGGCCAATACTTTTTGGGCCAATTAAAACCTGTAGCTACCCTCTCAAACAACTGAAAAAACTTTGTTAAATCAGATTCATTAAAAGGAGGGACAAGTTTAACATTTTTAGCCACATCAAAATCATCAGAGCTAGATGATCCAGTTCCACCTTGTTTCATGCGATACTCATGGTCTGCCTGAATCCTAGCAATTTCAACTTGTGCCTCAGCCTCTTTAGAACGGGCCTGAAATTCAGCCTCCTTAGCACGAGACTCCTGCAGGGCTAGCTGTAACTTAGCTAATTCAATCTGCATTTGCTCATTTCGAGGAGTTACATTAAACAAGTTTTCATTAATCATGTCAACAATTTGATCTTTAGAATGATGAGAGCGAACAGCAATTCCCAATTGTTGAGCAACAAGCTTAAGTTCATTCTTTGTTCTGTTTTCTACATCACACACTGTTTGCACATTTGACAAAAAATCTTTGGCTTCATCAAGTGTAGTAATAGTAGCCATCATGAATAAGTAACAGTCACAAAATATCGAGCAATATCCTTATGATAATATCCTGAATATCCTGGCGAGGTCGCCAAATTTATGTTACGGAACAGAGAAAGATAATGTACACTTTAAGTGAGAATACTAAAAATCACTACTGTCCCGTAAAGTTCCAGGTTCAAAACAAAAGAGTTAGGTAAAATTACAAGTTAAAGTTTAATGCTCAAACTAACAACAAAACATTCAGGACTCATAAGGATAATGTAATGGCAAATAAACAGGTTAAATATATGGTTAACTGCAATAGCCTCTGTTAACACGAAATTAGCGAGAGTAAATTTATCTAAGTCAGCCCTGATAAAATGAAAATACACCAGGTAATGCTCAGTTAATGCAAGATAAATTATTACAGATACAAACTATTATCAAAAATGACTGACATAAAACCCAACATTAATCAAAAACCTCACTAGGCCTAAGAATTAACCTTATGCTACACAGTACAAGAAAAAATACAACAGTTATACTCAAATTACACACAGCTGCTAGATGTTTGGAGATTTCTTGAGCACTCACAATAATAATATCTGTACAGGGGAGGACAGAGATGTGAATAAAATGAGGAGCAGATCTAAGTGGCAATGATGCAGAGACTGAGCTCATTATATAGGGGCCGGCAGAGCTTGATACAACTTGTAAGAAGGACGCGCAAATGAAGCCATGGGGACAAAGAGTTGACAGTCCTGCTCTGAACTCCAGAAATGACGACTTACTCTACTATAACGGTAGAAGGGGGGAACTGAGGCAGAACACGCTCGTGATCAAACATGCAGCATACTGTGCGTTAAAATTACACAAAGGATGATGAAATCATAGGCTATGTAACAAGCTTTATATTTACTTATGAAACCAAAGGAACACTTTTGAATCCCAGCTTCCAATGGAATATACCAAGGGTTGCAATTGGCTTGAATTAAATCAAAGTAAAAAGGATTTCCTGTTGTAACTCTATGTTTTCTTGAATGAATTCTAGGTATTAAATATCGAATTTTATGCTCATGATTTTACATGAACGTTTTTTCTATGTTTAGAGGGTAAAATCAGCAAGGGTTATCACCCCATTTCTGGATTTTATCATTCGATTAATAGCCAAGCATTTACCGACGGAGTTCATTGACACAGCAAGTCGAGAGTAGAGACCTAAACATTGTGCGTGAGATAAGTGCTACAGTGCCTCACTAACCGCACATTGAGAGAGAAAATGTGAGAATGTAAATATTCTAGCTTAATTATTCTTCTGTTATTGTTCAACTACCTCACCAGAAATGCTGAAAGTTTACACGAAGATGAATTTATGATGATAGGCATATGCACAAACACTCGCTCTTAGTCACTTGCTCACAAAGAGCGCTTTACTGGTAGCTATGATGACAATGGTAGTGTTGGTAGCTGTGGTGACTGTGGGTGGTAGCTGTGATGATGATGGTGGTGGTGTTAACTTTGGTGATAGTGGTGGAGGAAGCTGTGATGATGGTGGCAGTGACAGGTATGATAATGCTTGTGATGGTGGAGGAGTGGCTATGGCTATGATAATAATGGTGGCGGTGGTGGGGTGGTGGTAGCTGTGATGATGGTGGTGGTGATAGATGTGATGATGATGGTGGTGGTGGTGGTACCTGTGATGGTAATTGTTATGGTGGCAGCTGTGGTGGTGGTAGTGGTGGTAGCTGCGGTGGTGGTGGTGGCGGAGGTAGTGGTAGTAGCTGTGATGATGATGGTGGTGGTGGTGGTAGCTGTGGTGGTGGTGGTGGAGGTAGCTGTGGTGATGATGGTGGTAGCTGTGATGGTAGTGGTAGTTGTAATGGTGGTGGTGGGCATTCAGAAATGGATCTTATTAGGAGACGTGCTTTGTGGCCCGATGGGATGCAAAGCTTCAAAGTGAAGCATTGTTTGCAGAAAGCTCTAATTTGGAAAACTGTTGAGCGGCCCAACAGGTTTGCGAGACTTTTGCTTATGCTGTAGAACTTAAATCCAGGCCCAGTATGAGGCAGATTGGGCCTCCTTTCTAAAGAACAATACGAAATTAGTTTTGTGTGTTTGTGAGAAACCTTGCTTTTCTCTCAATGATCCATGTTCCAATCTTGAAGGCCTGAGATCAAGTGTAGATGGAACTGTTAAGATATGGAATGCCTTACATGCATATAGATGGATTTACGAGATACGATGGGTGAAAGACGGTTTGACCATAGGAAAATCAGACTGGACTGTGGACATAACAGGCTGACAAGTGTTGAAGGGGACATAGTACAATGGAAAAGGAAGACAAGGATGTATTAATGTGGCGTAGAGATATCCCAGCTGACTATGCTGTACCTCATCCTCAATCTTCTAAAATGGAAACTAAGCTAGTTCAAGCAGAGAAAATGGCATGCTTTGTGCTTGTCTGGGGACTGCATAACCCAGTTTTGACCAAATTTCAGTGACAAGAATTCATTGCATAATTATATGAGTACTAGTGCTGATTTCATTATTGATATGAAATGTACAGTCGTGGTATTAAATAAATCACCTATCCTCTTGTACCCCATGATTCAGGCTGGCTCCTTTATGCGTGGCAAATCACCCTGAAGAGAGGCTGAGAGGGAGGTATTAGAGAGAGAAGAGAAGGTGGGTGGGGGGGACGAGCGATGGTGCTGGGGTGGAGTGAAGGAGGGGAGGGAGGGTAGGTAGGGGACAGAGAATGAAATGCGAATTTGTGGCCATAAAATTTGTCTACTTTCTTTCATTTAGGGCATCATATAAAGGAGTTACTATTCGATAGATAAAGGTGCATTACACCTTGTATAGTAGCGTTAGGTAACAAGCTTTAGATAGGTGGTGCTATCAAGGGCTGGCTCATGCTAGAAATATACTGACGTAACAGATCAAATATTAGTGCAGAGTCAGTGAGACTGTGTGGGTCCAGACTGTCAACGGGTGGAAACCAGAGAACAAGAGGACACGGGCCCGCCTCCTCCAGCACTCCAAGGACGAGTGGAAGCTGTTCAATGGAAACCAGCAAACCAAGAACATTGTTTCCCCGGTACTGTGAAGACTGCAAGAGGTTTTTAAGGCAGGAGGCACTGGACTACTTACTAAGGCTTTCCTCGTTGCTTTGGCTTGACCAGTCTCGGTATACATGACAGATATATTTTGGGAGTTTGGGTAGGATTTTGTTTCACTTTCTTCTAACAGACTAAGAGAGATACCATTATCATATCCACCCATGTGTACAGACAAAATTTTATTTACCTTTTATGCACAGTTATTATTAAAAAGCCTTTTCATATAGGGATGTCCTAAAATAGTTGACATGATGGTGACTATATAGAGCGAGTTTATACTGAGAAGATGATCATATTTATTGAGGACACAGCCATGCCAAAGGTTGCATATACTGTAATACTTAGTTCCAAAATATAAGAGTAAAGGACGGTTCTTACACAAACATTACGGAAGTCAAAGCCATCCAGATTCCATTCTGTGTCCGATGTGAAAATACACGGATAAACACAAATGCCTGGTTCTGTGCTAATGTTTGATCTGTCACGTCAGTATATTTCTCTCACGAGCCAGCCCTTGATATCACCACTTATCTAGTGCTTGTTATCTGACGCAGCTATACAAGGTGTAATGTAGCTTTATCAACCGAATAGTAACTCCTTTATATGATGCCCTGAATGAAAGAAAATAGACAAATTATGTGACCACTGCTTCGCATTTCATTCTCCCTCCCCTACCTACCCTTCCTCCCCTCTCTCACTCCACCCCACTACCATCGCTCGTCCTCCCACTCACTTTCCCCTCTGTCTTTGGCCCCTCCCTCTCAACATAGCAATGGACATAATACTCACACGATGGTCTCAAAACAGCAAAGCATTATTCTCTAGTATTATAGAAATAAAAGTGTTACTTGTCTGCTTGGCACCCATTGTATCGAAGGGTACCATTTACATATTGTGATACAATGACAACCATTCTTAGCATTTAAATAATGGTTTGATGGTAAACTACAGTATGTAGGCCTAACTGTGCAATATATACAACACCCCATGAACAAAGCATGCAAAGTATAGGCCTATACAGCACGTATTGCCATAGTACTGACTACATCAGTGGCATGCGAATGTAATAGTGCATGGATTATGAAACTGAAAGTGGTACGAAGTATATCACCACTCTGACGAAGATGATAACATCGTGGAGGGGGTAATGGGTAAGTATATTCGTTTATTTTATATTAGAATTTATACCTCAGACGCTTCTCGGTGTGCATATAATGTAAGGAATGTGTTGCCTACAAAACTGCTTCAGCTTGGACAATTGGTGCATCAAATTAATGGCCAGGTCTTAGGATCTATTTGATCAGTATCCCCAAAACAGATTCTTTTACTAAACACGTCCACTTCTGAAAAACTAGAGTATAAAGTTTTATTATTCCCTGCCTTGTACCAGTCATGGATATCCATTCTCTTTATAGTATCATCCACATTCTTTTAATGATTTATCACTATACATTATACAAGTAAATAGTATCGTATTTTTATTAGTTTTCCTGTAACTGGTGCCAAGCTTTCTACAGGGCCTGTCTTTTACCCTCATTCGTGCCAAAGATCTTTCTTCACAGCCTATTGTAGTGCTAGGGTTTTATTATTCAGTTATACTACACCATTACTTTTACCAGGGACATATTCAAAATTTCTCAACCATTAACGTAAAACTAAGAAAATCACCATTACAGTATGATATTAACCACAAACAATTTTTTTTTTAAAGTATGGTGAGCCATAGTACTGATGTTAACCCCTGAAGTGCTAACAGGATCGACTGATCCTTTTTCAGGATTACACAAGATACCGAATGTGATCGATTGAGGGGCTCAGTGAAAAACTGGGGAAATCATGTTCCATCCCAGTTGCAATTTATATCCCTTCCAACCAATCAGAACTAAGTGCTGCATAGGCAGGAAGGAGGAAGGGGAGGAATGAGGGAAGAATGGGGTGTGAGTGCATAGAAAACGGGAGTTGCACCGCCTGGAAGGGTAACTTTCTTCAACTTTGATGAGCTATAGCTCATGGACAAGTTGGTCTAAAATGCTCTGGTATGTGGCATAAGGTGTGTAAATTCAAGCTCTAAACCTTGGGCATAACACTTCTTACTTCTGTAAGAGTCAAAAAATCAGCTCGATATACAGATTTTCATGCTGGTACGGTCGATCGAATATCGTATCCAAGGGGTTAATAATGTCAATCAGGAAAAGGAGATACTCTACAAAATTATTAAAATTCTCTTTGATGAAATGGATAAACTTCAGCTGTAGATATGAGCTCATTGCATTTTCCCTTAGGAAAAGTTTCTTTGTTATGTCCGTCTGTAACTTGAAATTGTTATATTCCAAAACATCCTCAGACCAAGTGTATCTAATTTAGTTGAAAGAAAAAGGCTTGTGTTATAGCAATCTTGTTTAACCTCCAAACGCCAGGAAAATTTTGAGCCTGGCATGCTCTCACTACAGGCATTCCTGGCAAAGTAGCTCTTTTTCAAACCTTAATATCTGGAAAAGTATAAGAATTAGATAAATTATTTAAAAACCATGTTACTCAACAACTCTTCTTGCAAATGAAACCATCCCCATGTCACCAGGTTGTCCCACTGATGAGTAAGGACGAGTAGAAGACGAGCGGTTTTCAGTGTTTTGATGGGTGCTGAGCAGCCTTGGCAAACCTGGCTAGCATTGGGAGCACTGACCGAAGTGGTGATTGTAACACTGCCAGGCCTTCCTTTGCAAACACCTAATCTTTTCCATTCTTCATTCCACTTTTCCTTATGCACCGTCATAAGGACAAATCATCTCCCTGTCCATCTGGCTGGCCAATTCGTTTTACAACTGAAACAAAGTGGCATTGTGTCCCATAAGTGTGTGGGAAAACTTATGCTGTATGCTTTTCTTTATCTCTTTCAGGCATCAGTTGTAATACTTACCCTACAACTTACATCCAACAACACTTCTACTGTATTTCATATAACAATAATTACGATTCACTGCACTTGAAAAAAATCACTGCTCAATATGTTAAACACAGTATGATTGAGTATGAGGTATGCACTTGTATGTACATAAATTTTGACTTTTTTCTACTCTTTGCAGGCATCGTGAAAATATTACTTATGTTCTTCACAACATACAATATCGGTACTTCAGCTCGCAAATACAGTTCACATAACATCTTTGCAAATATTTGAAAAGTATTGAAAAAAAAAATATTGTTCTACCCAAAAAAGAATTGCACTTGAAAACATCATTGCTCAACATACTGCACACAATACGGTTCAGTATGAGGTGTGCACATTTATGTAAATTTTGGCTTTTTCTACTCTTCTCAGGCATCGCGAAAATGTTGCTTATATCCACAACTTAGAATATTTGCACTTCAGCTCACAAACATGCTTCACATCACATCTTCAAAAAAAAATTCAAGACTAGGTATAGAAAATTAATGTTGTTCTACCCAATGAAGTATTACAATTGAAAACAACATTGCTCAACATATTGCACACAGTATGGTTCAGTCTGAGGTATACACTTGTATGTGAAATTTGTCCTGAGCTGGGCACCGCAAACGAAATTTCACTTCCGCAAATGCAGATCCACAAGCCCAAACTCTTACCATCCTTAACCGCAAATCCGCACACCTCTTGAAATTTGCAGCTCCGCAAATGCAAACACAAACATAAACCATTTGTATCCCTTTCAGTACCACACCATAAATTTCATTTTATTCTTGATACCATTAGAGGATTTTATTACTTCAGAATCTGCGGTTTGCAGAAGTGATTGCAGAAGTGCCCAGCTCTGATTTTGGCCTTTTTCAACAATTCCCAGGCATTGTGGAAATATTACTCATATTCTACACAACTTATAGTATGTAGTTTAGCTCACAAATACGCTTCATGTCATATCTTCGCAAGCATATCACGAATAAGTAAAAAAAAAAAAAAAAAAAAAAAGTAGTTCTACCCAATAAAGTAATTTTCTTATGTCCAATAGTGGTTTTCTTTCATACATCAAGGCAGGGTGACTCAAGGTATTATGAAGCATTGCATCCCATACAACCATAAAAAGTCATTTTCACTTATAAACAAAAAATACTTGTGCACAACTGTTCACTTTGCACAGTTTCCCACAAACCTCAATAATCACGCTCAGAGTGATACTTGAAGAAGCATTTATGGCATGGCGAAAACCTTGCATTCCTCACACTGGTAGAGGGTTTCCTTCTGTGTTGGGGGGCTGCGTTTTGTCTTGCTGCACACGTGGCAGTGCCTATAGGTCGGACGACATGCAGGTGTATGGCCTACATCGACAAGACAGCAACACTTAAAAAACTGAGTGCAGCTCAGCCTATCTGCCATTGCTGCCTGGTATATCCCCCGCCTCCCAACTGTCAACTGTGCAGTTCCATACTCTGCAAGTAGCTTGCGTGCTAGCTCTTTCTCGAACCCTCTTTGCAAAAGATACCTTCGCCAAACCTGCTTCAAAAGTACATAGCTGTTCAGGATGGCACTATCAAGAAGGTGTAAGAACTCCTTCTTGTACCAATGACAGAATCTACAGAAGAAATCAACTTTCCCAGTCTGCATGTCCGACTTATCAACGAGCCATATATTGATGTAGTCTTTGACAGCTTCTGGCTTGAACACGGGCTCCCTGGTCCTGAAGTCTGTCTTGCCTGTGTCCTCCATAAACCCCTTATGAACTGTGTTCAGCATGTTAACTTTACACTTGCTGTACCACTTAAGGGCTAACATGTTACCACATTTCCAGGTTAGGATAAAGTGACCAGATTTACTGGAGCTAAAAGCGGGACATTGTCACGTACAGTATATATGTATATATATATATATATATATATATATATATATATATATATATATATATATATATACAGTGCTGCATTTCACCCTGAGGCTGCTATCCAAACACTAACGTCTTTGACAAACTCCGAACATACTGTGTGGTACGATGAATGGCCGACCGAAGTTGTCAGTTAGTGAGCATAACTAATTTTATATTAACAATTCGTTATTTCATTTGTTTTGTATTATGCATAATTTTACTAATTCATCATGGTTTTGAAAGGAAGGTCAACTTATATCTAATGTAACAGTAATTTTCTAAAAGCAGGACACGTAAGAAAATTTGCTAAAAAAGCGAGACACTTTAGTTGCACTGAAATAACCAGGACAGATGTAAAAAAACCGGGACTGTCCCGCCTAAAAGCGGGACTCGGGTCACCTTAGGTTAGGAGGGCGCCTTTCTCTGTTTTCTCTGGGAATGATGGAAAATTCTTTTTGCCAGCACAGACAGTTCCACAGGACCCAGTACCAGTTAAGTAAATACTTGGTCAACACGGGGGGGTGTAATAGTTGTTACTGTGCAGGTTGTGGTGCCTGTTGAAATACCTGTCCATAAACACTTTTACAAGTGATCCAGAGAAACCATTGGATCATCACTAGGTATATCAACATCTGTAGCTGAATAAACTATTACATCAAGTACAGTTGCGGACATATCAAAGAGAAACACCTCGTCCACGAGCAAGTGATGTAATGCTCTCCACATCTGGTAACACTGATAGGTATGGAACTCACCAGGATTCGTTCGGTCGCTAGGACGAACAGAACGCGGTGATCATTGACTATGTGCGCAGTTACTGGTGGTATATAAACAATTTCCCACCTGATAATATACTGGAAATAATAACTTTTGTGAATATGGTAATAATTTCACACCATATATATTTGCACTTTACTCACATGAAACACTTAGGTTTCGTAAGTCTGACTTTCGACAAACATCACGAACCATACAACATTTACCGACGGCCAGCATATAAGCCATTATAACATGATCTGCATTCCCGCACCTATCATAATGATCACAAAATTACCGTGACCTCCTTCTCCCTGACCGTGAACCTGAAACTGGTAGACCATCTTAATCGACGCAATTTCATTAGACGTGGTGCCACAGGAGGAGGCAGGGTGGGATGCCTGGGAGACGTGAGGATGGAGGTGGGTGAGGAGGAGGCAACGGTAGTCTGGGTAGTGGGGGGGGCTCTACAGGAGACGAGTGGTGAGGGAGGGGAGAGTGAACTGTGGCAGGCAGCTAAGATGGGATGAATAAATGATACGCTGGTGATATGGTGCCAAATCAGCTATTGTTTAACGCTGGTAATTGAATTTGATAGTCAGGCCGTTAACTTTATGCAGACTTTGGCACGTTTCGCAGTCTACCTGCATGTTGGTTATATCATCTATAGGACAACCTACTCCCCATGGGGTGGAACATTACATAGACTCTGCATTACAGACTGTGTCATCACATGGTGATATATGAAGACCCTAGAATGTTTGATGTCACACCTGTAGTCATAGCGATTGGGAGCTATTCTTCTTGAGTTTACATAGTAATATCATGGATGTCGACTGTGATATCGAAAGCCAGGAGAGGGAAGGAGGATTTCTTTTTTCTTGGCACAATAAATAATAGTTAAGAATAGTGATTCGTGCCCCTGGTTCTCATTAATATTTGTATAACACCGATGTAAACGAAAATGAGATTCACTGGAGGCGGGGGGATTGACTGGGTCCCAGAACATTGGTACCGAAACAGGTGGGCTAATAAGTAGGTAGAGCGATGCCTAATCAGCTGAATTACATGATCTTTATGTCGGATACTGTTAACCCTATACTGATAGAGTAAATCGTGGTATGAAGGACGCGTAACTGTTCAACAGTTTGATTGACAACCATGTCCGCCTCTCCTTCTTCTCGACAACTGCGTGCACTCATACATGGGTACTGACGGGGAGGGAAGATAGCCGTAATGACTGCCAGACCATGAACAGATCACACGTTTATACATCTACGGCAGTGGTTCATTTGTTTGGACACCACTGAGATGTGTGGTTCAGTAGTTGCTGTCATGAACAGGGCAATTGACCTCTTATTTATCTTTATCCTGTCCATTTCATACAGTGTGAACGCTACTCGGTTGTATAGCGTAACAAAACACACTGCAAATACAGTGTGAATTTTCATTAGATACAAGCAATTTCTGTAACTAATGGCATAGTTGATATAATGTGCACGTGTTCAGACTGGATTACTGCAGACATTACAGCCTTGTTCCACCATTATTGGCTAGATGTTTTGTGAAGGAATGCCTGAGACATACGACAGTTGCTCAGTATGAACATAAATATAACTTATTACCACTGTCAATATGTAAAATCTACCGCCAAACACGACATACAGAAAACGGTAACATAAACCTGGGTTAAGTAAACCAACCTTTATTTTACATCTGTGCCATACAGATATTAATGAGAACCATAGAGACCATCAGTACTGTCTGACTGTTCATATTTATTGGTGATAAAGGAAAAATAGACATACTGGAGGCCTAATCCTACTCTGTTTGCTATGTCAGTCGTCATCCATGATGATACTACGTAATAGACTACAAGAGTAATTCCCAGTCACCATGACAACAGCTGTAACATCTGACAAACTGTAGGGAAGTGTCATATATTTGCACATTAACAAATAGTCACCATGTGCATAATACAAGGGTACTGAGCCACCCAGTGGAAAGTTTGTCATGAATTGTTACAAACCAGGGCGGTCAATTACAAAACTTGGCAACGTCAACATAACGTTTCATGGTCTGACTGTAGTATTCCATGTTCAACTTGAAACAATGATTTGGCCCACTCATCACTTTGTAATCTATCCTTCCCACTGTGCTCTTGTCGTCTACCAAAGTCCACCTTCCCCTACCCCATCACCCTTTTCCCCTAGCCCCCAGTTCGACCACTACTGCCCCACTCCTAACGCATCTCCCTCCTTTCTCCCAGGTCCCCCACCCCCACCCTGCCGCCACCTGTGGCCCCACCTCTTTTTTTTTATTTTTTTATTTGGTGAACTTGCATCGATTTCAGAGGTCTACTAATGTCAGGTTCACGGTAGGGAGGATGGGCGTCATGATAATTCTCTGTTTAATAGTTATGGGGAAGCTGATAACTATGACTCACATGATGAATTATTAACTGTTCCATGGTTCATGACTCGAAACTAAACCACTCATGAAATCCATGTCATTCATAACAATTGTCATTATGTAGATGGTGTATTGTGTGACAGTTAAAAAAAAAAAATACCATAATCATGACATGTTATTATCATTATATATTCTGGTGGAACATTGCTCATATAACACCACCAGTAACTGCGCGCAGAGGCAATGATCACCGCATTCAGTTCGTCCTAATGACCGAGCGAAACCTGGTGAAGTTCCATACTTATCAGTGCTACCAGATAAGGAGATCATTATACCACCTCGCTGGTGGACGGGGTGTTCCTGTTTGATAGGTCCGCAACTGTACATATCCAGTTTTGCTATCACATAGGACAAAGAACTTCAGTTCAAAACAGTGATGCTTTGAAGCTAAGTGGCATCAGAACAACACAAGCAACTCGTCGATAACCCCTTTCTTAAATGGCTGGAAGGGCCTTGTAAATGACTCCTTGAGCATGGTCGGGGTAGGTCTTGTTTTCCATAACCTGTCATTGGGTGCTGGCCCATAATTCATGTTTAAGTACAGGAACCGTAATATGGCCAGACAAGTGTGCTCACAAGTTAGTCTACCGACACATACTCATGAAGCACATGTTTTCTCACGTGGTCCATCATCATGGTCAAAGCAAACCACACAAATAAATCACCCACCTCCACTGGTACCCAGTCCTTCATTTTCGCACTCTTACGGGCCAAAACCTCCAGCCAGTGCATAAAGGTAGCCTGGTGATAGTTTATTTCAGCCACCAGGTACTGCATAATGGCAGTGGTAAAGATGGCCTTCAAAAAGGACATTATAGTCTGGGGTCCGGGCAATAGCTCGTCAAATTGAACGTCTGCCCCTTCCACATCAAAGGCCGGCATAGAGGGCTCGAATCCTCCCCCTTCCTTCCACACAAAGGCATCCACTTTCCCAACAACTGGGAGCCTTGGCTGTGATATTTGGCCAGCATGTCTTTTCACACCATTTGCATGCCCATGCCCACGGGTACGGGGGGGGGGGGAGGAAAGAGAGGAAGAGGTGGGGGAATATGGGGGTGATGACTCTCCTGATGGGGGGCTTCCCTGGGGAGATGCTGGTGGTCCAGTCACATCACATGAGGGCAGAGTGGAGCTTTCCATATGTGAAGGACCAGGTTGTGGAGATAATGCCCTCGAAGTGCTGGGTTGTGGTGTTGAGGGATGTTGGAGGGAGAGACTGTGGCAAACTGGCCACAAGAATGGTGGTGAGATGTGGCGGCAGCGATTATGGAGGAGTTGACTGTCGCCATCTCCCTGACTTTCTTCATGACCAGGGTCCTCCACCTCTTTCTCAGAAGTGAAGTCGTCACTATCATAGGCCCTGTCCTTCTCCTATGGCAATTTGAGAGGCATTTCAGACGTCTCAGGGCAGTTTGGGGATGGAGGGTGCGAAATTTCACTCGCCACATGGTAGCTTGCCCCTGCTTTGGAGGAAGTCTCACCACTCATGCTACGGGAAGACACAGTTTCCTCAAGGGCACAACCTATGACACTGTCACTAAGCCCTTTCCCCGGTGGTAAGGGCTGAACTTTGGCAGGGGTAGATGTTGCAGTTGGCCTGGTAGGTGAGGGGAAGGATTCAGATGAGGAGGCTGAGGAACACATCATTCCACACTGTAACAATGCCGTGTACAGATTGAACCACACGTCAGTGGAGTACCTTAGTTACCTCCCTACCCTTTGGTAGTGAGAGAAAATGGTCGCAGGTTCACAGGTGGCTGGAAGACTTATGTGTATAGCCACTACTCGGCGGCCCTGCAGTAGCCATTTTGTGACGTGTATAGACGTTACCCAGTGGATAGGGGTTTAAAATACATACTTGATAGAAAGTATCCACAGCAACGACTGTACCCTGCCACAGATGAACAATAACTACTGTGGCCGCACAGGAAACTTCTACCCGTGTGAAATAGCCTAATCTATAACCTGTAGTCCTCTAGAAAGCTCGGGACATTGTGGTTTGGCAGTAAATGTGAACAGTGGATTTCTACCACAAGGAAATTTTGCCATGCGGACTTAGTGTGAATGGTCTCATAACTTCATTAATTTCTAAACCCGGCAGAAAATCAGCACAGAAAAAATCCGTTCGTGTGAAGCGGCCCTAAATGGAAAATAGAAAAGGAGGTACTAAACTATGCTTCATCTTTCACTGGACCATTTCAGATTTTATCAAATTAAAATACACATATCACCTGTTACCAGCTGAGTGAAGCAAGAAACATAACACCTCTAGTAATTGCAAGATCAAGGTGTGTCTGATCACCCACTGGCTTATTGCAACTTTCTATTTACGAAAATCATCTCAGTGACTTTCAGTTGAGCGAAGCAAGAGTTGAAACACAATGAGCATTCGAAAAGGAACTAGCTTGATATGCATCACTCCTCACATGCAAATTCTTGCTTTGATTTCTGTATATATAAATTAGCGTCTCAATGGTTACCAGTGAAATGAGACAAGTATGAAAATTGGACATAATAGAGAAATTTGTATTCACACACACACACACACACACACACACACACACACACACACACACACACACACACACACACACACACACACACACACACACACACACACACAGAATATGTGAGGGCAGAAAGGATGATACTGGTTTATTCTTCAGTGATATTTTCAGCATGACGAGACATGGACTAAGGCCTCAGGTGGTCTCTCTCTTTCTCTCTCTCTCTCTCTCATCAGTTTTCCTTGCCTGCTCAGCGTTACATAAATTTCCCTCACATTTGTTTTGTCTTACCTCTCATATATCATGTTATTTTGTTAGCAAGTTGATCCCTTTACGTGGTTCTTCTTTGCCTCTCCTTTACTTTTCCCATTCACATAGATTCATATATTTGTACAATTGCTCCTCCTTCCTGTCTTTCATTTTGTGTCTGCTTGGATATATTTCTTCTTGCAGTAGGCTAACTAATTTTCTTCTTTTCTCCTGTTTTCCTTCTGCTAATTACATTTCGCGCCTTTATCCTTCCCTTCCCTCCGATACTTTATTTTGTGTTTGTTTTCTTCAGCCTCTATTTTTCTCTCGCTTTCTCTTCTTCACTGTAGCCGTATTCATCTTTTCCACTTCCTTTCTATTCTTCATCCTCTCATTCATGGTCTTCATATCCTTGCCCAATTCGCCCTTTAGTCCCTTTCATTTATTTTCCTCCACTTCTTTATTTATTATCATTACACTCACTTATTCCTCTTGTTTATTTTTTATTTATCAGTTCTGTCTTCCTGTCATACTCTTTTCTTCCTCTTCCCCATCTCTCTTTCGTTTTCTCCCCTTTTTATCCAAATTTCTCCTTACCATCTCTTATTCCTTTTCTTCCTTCTTCACTCTCGCTTTTTTTTTTATTTTTTTATTCACCCTCTAACTACTTTTTTCCTGCCCCATCTTTCACGCGCAGAAGGAAGATCAAGAATTCTCTTCACAGTCCACCAGTCTACTTTAATTTATATATCCTACTTCTTTCTTCTTGGCTTTCTTATATACCCTTTTCTCTTTTTAAATTTCTTTTTCGATTTCTCTGTTCCATTGTGCCTGAAGATACTGGCTGGAGTACTAGTATTCTCCCTGTTAGATTCTCATTTCCACCAGTTTTTCAACTCTTTACTCTCGTTCTTTTTAATCTTCCTTATGTTTATTTCTCAGTTGCCCACCTTTTGTTTGTATTCTGCTCCCGTAAATGTTCCCATTTCTCACCACCAAGTAATTAAACTTACCCCCATTTATTGTTTACTTTCTCTGCAGATTAATTACTTTTGCTTGTTTCCTTGCGTTTAACTTAGTCCTGTTTCTATTCTGGTCTGACGATTTCCCCAAGCTTTTAGTTACGTTTTTATTATATTTCCTCTCTTGCCATACGATCTTTCTTTTTTTCATCTTGGTTTTGTGTGTGTGTGTGTGTGTGTGTGTGTGTGTGTGTGTGTGTTCTTTGCTCTCCTCTTATTCCCCGTCTCTTATACGAGTGAGGTGATAATTCCAGTTTCCCCCCAAAAGGTTATGATCGCTTTCTTTTAACAAGCTGTTCTCTTCATGCATTTTCTTTCTTCTGTCTTCTCCAGAATCATCTATTTAATAGGCCTCCTCTTCACTAGGTTCTTCCTTTTCTAGATCCTCCTCCTATCTTCTGTCTTACTTTTTTATGACTTCCATACTTTCTGGGCCTTTCTTTTCTCTCTCTCTTATTTTTTTCCTTTATTTACCACATCGGCCTAAGAAGTCGTTCATTAGCATAATTATATTTTTTTCTTTTTTACGCCTCTCTCTCTCTCTCTCTCTCTCTCTCTCTCTCTCTCTCTCTCTCTCTCTCTCTCTCTCTCTCTCTCTCTCTCTCTCTCTCTCTCTCTCCTTCACGTTCCTATCATTCTTTTGCATGTAATAACCACGCTGGATGACGTCGCCCAGGTTGTATCCACAGTGTACCTAGTTCTCTCTCTCTCTCTTTCTCTCTCTCTCTCTCTCCTTCACGATCCTATCATTCTTTTGCATGTAATAATCACGCTGGATGACGTCCTCCAGGTTGTATCCGCAGTGTACCCAGTTTCTCTCTCTCTCTCAGTCGTTTTCGTATGGTCTTTTTATCCTGCATCTCTTGCTTCTCCTTCCTCTTTGTACCTATCCCGGGTACGTCCTCGAAGCTTTGGAAACCAGTCGTCACCTGAATATACTCATTTACCCTGCTCTTCTTCACTTATTTTCTCCACTGTTCTTATTTTTCCTATTTTTGCCCACTCTTCCACACTCCGCCTGAGGACGTCTCCAGTGTCTCACTATCTAGTCCTCAGTACGTCTCCATTTGCATACCGTTTTTGTACGTTGCGAGCGACCGCAATAATTCTTTGGATGGGATTTTCTCTACACCAGTCTTTTTGCACCTAGAACTGAAATACGTATCAGGATTTACAGTACGATGGCTGCGTGGCATGTAGTCGGAAGGAAGATGTTTGTAGAGTCTTTTTCTTGTAGAATGAAATATTGGTGTGATGATCTACCCGTCAATAGTGCCAAAGCATGTTGGGTGAAGCCTCGAACACTTGCTTTTTCTGAAAATCAATGCATTTCGCCCTTATCTAATCCTTTCTCAGTTCACCTCTTTTTATCCGAGTTAATCAGTTATGATTTTATCTCTATGTTGCCTTGTCCATACCATGTATTTGTAATACTTTCCCTGCTCTTTATGCATTCTATTCCTTACCATATTTCCCTCTGCTCCATATCTTTTTGTCCTCACCCTCCCTTCCCCCCCAATCCCCCGCGGACGTCTTCCCTCCCCCTCCCCCCTCCCTCACTCACCACTCAGACGTCAGTAGTGGTGTGGCAGGGTGGAGGTGGTGGTGTGGCAGGGTGAAGGCCGTGGTGTGGCAGGGTGAAGGCCGTGGTGTGGCAGGTCCAAACACGTTATGTTGCCCCCTGTCTCTCTTTCTTCGTTTCCCTTCCCGGATGCTGCTTTTCCTCTCACCCTCTACTCAAAGCGGTTTTTATTTCTTCCCCTTCCTTTTTCTTTTCCCATCTTTTTTTATATTTGTTTCCTTCTATTTTCTACCTTGTGTTGTTTGTTTCTCCTGTACCGTGAAACTTCCTCATCTTCCCTGCCATTCGGTTGGAATTTTTATTATCCTATGTCTTCTCGGCCCACTGTCTTCCCCGTTTTCACATTTTCATCATTACTTTTTTTTTTTAATTGCTATTGCTCTTTCTCCTTCATTTTTCTCTTCGCCTCCTTTCTTTCTCTACTGCACTGTGCTCTAATATATTTCCCGTTTGTTTGCTTCTAATTTCTCTCTTTTCTCGGTCGTTCATCTCTGAGCATAGAAATACCAGTCAGATAGATTATTTTCTGGTTAGGAGGGCCGATAGGAGGTAAGTGAGGGATGTTAAAGTTATAGGAAGTGAGGAGTGTGTGCAGCAGCACAAACTATTGATTTGTGATATGGTGCTTAAAGAACAAGTGATGAAAAAGAGGACTTATGTACCTAGGAGGAAAATATGGAAGCTGAAAAACCAAGTAGTATGGGATGCCTTCTATAGCGAGTTGAGGAGAGTGGTGGCTGAACAGGAAGCTGTAGACAGAGGCGTTAAGAGCCCTCAAGAACAATTTCTTGAGAGTTACTGATGTAACATGTGGCTGGACAAGAGGACCACCAAGACATAAAGTAACTTGGTGGTGGGGTGAGGGTGTACAAGCTGCAATTAAGGAGAAAAGAAGGCTTTTCCGGGAATGGAAGAAGGGTGGTAGCAAAGAGGAATATTTGGCTGCCAAGCGTAGGGCTAGAAGAGAGGTATACAGGGCAAAGTCTGAGTCACAGAGACAATTACTTGATAACCTAAATCACGGGGAAAGGAAAAATATATTTAGGATGGCAGGTCAGGTGAAGAGGAATAATCGGGATATCATAGGTGAGCAGTGTGTGAAGAATGATGAAGGAAGGGTAGTGGTGAACAGTGAGGATATTAAAGATGCATGGAGAGAGCATTATAACCGGTTGTTGAATGAGGAGTTTGACTGGGACAGGGAAGGTTTGGAGCCAGCAGATCCAGTGTCTGGCCCTTGGCCTTTGATTGATACTGCTACTGTGAGTGAGGCAATAGGCAGGATGAGGGTGGGGAAGGCAGCAGGTGTGTCTGGGTTGACTGCCGAAATGTTGAAGGCCTCAGGAGATATAGGGGTGAGTTTAGTCACTGACCTGATAAATAGGATTATTTATGAGTGTGTTGTCCCAGATGATTGGCTGAAGAATGTAATTGTAAATGTGTATAAAGGGAAGGGTGATGCCCTGGAAAGAGGAAATTATAGAGGTAGAAAGCTTTTAGATCAGACAATGAAGGTAATGGAGAGAGTTTTAGAAGGTATAATTAGAGAAAGAGTGAATATTGATGAGATGCAGTTTGGGTTTATGCCAGGTAGGGGGACCACTGATGCCATATTCATTGTTCGACAGCTTCAGGAAAAATATATTGGTAGGAGGAGGAATCTTTATTTTGTTTTTGTTGATTTGGAAAAGGCCTTTGACAGAGTTCCTAGAGAGGTGGTGAAGTGGGCAATGAGAAAGCTTGGCTTGGAGAAGTGGCTGGTTAGGGTGGTTATGGCCATGTATGTGGGTGCTCACACCCAGGTGAGAGTGAATGGAGATTTGAGTGATGAGTTTTCCGTGAATGTTGGTGTGCATCAGGGGTCAGTCTTGAGTCCCATGTTGTTTATCATGGTACTTGAAGCCCTTTCACGTGACTTTAGAAACGGACTCCCGTGGGAGTTGTTGTATGCTGATGATTTGGTGTTGATTGCAGAGAATGAAAGGGAGGCGGAGGAAAGGTTTAGGAAGTGGAGAGATGGTATGGGGCAAAAGGGTTTACGGGTAAATGCAGATAAAACAAAAGTGACGATATCTAGGGTTGGTGGTGGTACTGTCAATGACGAGGGAGAGTGGTCATGTGCAGTTTGCCACAAGGGCGTGGGAAGTAATTCCATCTTGTGCGGTGTGTGTGATTAATGGGTGCATAAGAGATGTAGTGGTATCAGAGGTACACTGCGAGATAATGCTGATTTTATGTGTATGGCATGCCGGGGTGACCAGGTGGAGATTGTCAGACGTGAAAGGATTGAACTTGCTGGTGAATCTCTTGAGTGTGTGGAAGAGTTTTGTTATTTGGGAGACATGTTGTGTGCTGGAGGTGGGGCTGGAGCTAGCTCTGTGGCTAGGGTAAGAAGTGGTTGGAAGAAGTTCAGGGAGCTCTTGCCTCTCTTGACATTGAGAGGGCTCTCCCTACGTGCTAAGGGGTCTTTGTATGCAGCATGTGTTAGGAGAATAATGCTGTATGGCAGTGAGACCTGGGCAGTGAAAGAGGAAGATATTCGCCGGCTCAGACGTACAGAAATGACAATGATTAGGTGCATGTGCAGTGTGTCCCTGTGTCCAAGGCCTGGAGGGGCTGGGTTTACAATGGAAGAGTTGAGAGGTAGGATGGGACTGGAGTGTATTGGTGTTGTGATTAGGAGAGGTAGATTGAGGTGGTGTGGACATGTGGAGAGGATGGGGGATGATAATTGGGTGAGGAAGGTGAGAAGTATTAATATTGGGGGTGGGGTTATAAGGGGTAGACCGAGAAAGACATGGGACGAGGTCATTAAGTGTGACCTTAGGGTTAAGGGACTGAACAGGGAGGCTGCAATGGATCGTGCAGCGTGGAAAGCCGCCATTAGGTGACCAAGGCCGACACATGCAAGCATGTTGGAGCCTTTAAAAAACGAAAATGAAAACGATTCCTTGTTCACCTTGGGGGACCATTTTTCCTGGCCTTCTCTACTCCAAAGAGCTTGATATTTTCCCATTTTCCCTCACCGTCCATTCCCTCCATTCCCTCTCTTTTTCACCTCATTAATATCTCTTGTTCTATATTCATTACACCTGCGCTCGAGAAACAGGGACGAGTGTTATGTTTTGAAACTTGTGTTTCTGCCCGTGTGTGTGTGTGTGTGTGTGTGTGTGTGTGTGTGTGTGTGTGTGTGTGTGTGTGTGTGTGTGTGTGTGCGTGCGTGCGTGCGTGTGTGTGTGTGCGCGCGCGCGCACTCAGCTCAGTCCGATTTTAAAACACCTCGGTGGAAGGATTGAGGGCCATCCAAGATTTTTTTTTTTTTTTAACAACCATTCACTGGTAAAGTCAAGAGGCTAAGTTAAAGGTTTCTTTTAGCAAGGGAAACTTACACATTTTTTTTTTTTTCGATTTAAACCACACTTGGTGAAAACACTCGAGTGTAAGTCATGGCAGTCATTTTTAAAAATAACCAATTCAAGATCAAAGTCGCAGAGCAAGATAAAAGTTCTACCTGTGTATCTAATTGTGAACAAAGCTAAAATAATCTGATTAGGACTAAGCTTTCTGGATGAGCTGAGGTTTAGCCAAGGGTCCGTGGTATACAGTATTTTTATGAGAACACTAGGTCAAAAGGTCATGACATGCAGTTTTTATCCGATTCAAACTAAACTTTGTACAACAGTTCAGGTTAAGGCATGGATTAAAGGGTTCGACTATGAGAACAGTACAAATCAAGATCGGACGGAGAAGTTAAATGTCAAGGCCACATGACAAGTCTTATTGGTATCTGGACCAGAAAATGAAATCATTTGACTTTGAGAGAATTCAGCCGAAGATGAAGGTCACTAGGTAAAGTCATAAGTTCGGCCCTTCGACCAACTGCAGGGCACGGGTGTTGTTCTCTCTCCGACTGCCCCTTCATGTGTATGTTTATGTTGTTTCTCTTCATGACGTTGCTATCATTCTTTCTCTTTTTTCCTCGACTTCTGTTGATTGTTTACCTTTCCTTTATATTTCTCCCCAATTTTGTTTTCCATTTCTTCGTTACTAAACTTTATTATTACTGCCCTTTCCTTTTTTTCACGTGCTGCCACCAATGACAGAATTCTCAGTTATTTTGCTCGTCTCTTTTTTTCCCCCTTTTTTTATCATAGGTATTTTCTTGTATATTTTTATGGTGCTAATTTTCCTCGTTCGGACCTTACCTCTTCTTCTGTCATGCTCTTTTCAAAGGGCTCTGCTTTCCAATTTTCTTTGCTGCCGGTGTGTTCCTTTTTCTTTCTTTTTTTTTGGGGGGGGGTTCTTGCTATATCTCATTGGCACCCAGTGTCCTCAACAGAGGACAGAACTGGGCATTTACAAAATATAATAAAGAAGGGAACCCCCGGGTAGGGACCTATGAGCTTCGCGACTATGAGTCAACAGGTGGAGATCGGTATGCCTAGCACCCTTCCAGCAAAATCCCGCGCACATGAATTCCGGGACCCAATGGGTTAACACGTCATGTCCTGAGCTATTTCGCACCTCCGACAACCCCCAATCCCGAGGTATTTTCAAAATTTTTTTTTTTTGGCTAAAACCTCCACTTTTGGTGAGAAACATCGAAATTTCATAGAGAAATCGCTCTCCTGAGGTTTAAAATACTCGATCCAGGTAGCAGTACCTCCTTACCTGACTGGGTTTTCTAACAGGCTGGCACCAAAGAAAACGAGTTCTATGGGAGGGTAACTATTTCACACCACTCATAAACGGTATTTATTTATTTACTTGGTACGAATTTATATGTAGTATGAGAGTATATTGGTTTTCAAACAGTAATATAGGCATTATAAGCATTGTTTCACTCACTAACTCATCACCATACCTGACCTTCTTTTGCCAAATTACCTGATCATCATTTCTGACTGTTTCTTCCTCTAATGCTATGTAAACTTTGTCCTCCACATTGTCATAGATTGGGGAAGCACTCTGGCCCTGAATGTCTTTATCGGCCAGGTCACTGGTAACAGGTGAATTGCCGAGACAATGGCGTGCAGGGGGGGGGAGGTTATGCGGTGTAAGGCATTTCCCTGCTTGGCATCTTGTAGAGGAATAGAGGAAGGTGTCCCGTGTATATATACGAAAAATCACGCGCGAAAATTGAAAATTGTGCAAATTAGGGACTTTGCAATTGCACGACGTACCAGTACGTCGTCGGGACTGGCAAATGCAAAATGTTGCAACATACCCATACGTCGACAGGACGGGGCGGGTTAAACACTGACAGATCTATCAGTTTCTTTAACCCATTGGCACTCAGTGTCTTCAACGGAGGAAGGAACTGGGCATTTTCAAAAGTTATTAAAGAAGGGAACCCCCGGGTAGGGACCTACAAGATGAGCCGACAGGCGGAGGGCAGTACGCCTAGCATCCTTCCAGCAAAAGTCCTTGCACATGAATTCCTGGACTCAATGGGATATATTTGCTTTAATCATCCCCTGCAATTGGAGTGGCAATGATACATAATGTCTATCAACAATAAAATTACTTTACCAAATTTCACTCTTCCATTTCTGAAGTATGTAATTATATAATTCCCAAATACTGACCACCAAACTAAGCTTTGCCCTTTATGTATTTCACTTGCTAACTCCTTGTTTCTCTCTCTCTCTCTCTCTCTTCCTTCTCCTCCTGGCCTCCTAGGTTATGTGCTTCTACCTCGCAGTCTTCCTTCACATTGCCTGACACGATTATACTCGTTATTTTTTTACTCCCTTAACCCTTAGATGATGGGGATATTCTCGTGGTCTCTTTGATCATCTAGATCAAATTCAAACCGTTTTTTATGGATTACTAGGTTTTATCAAACTTTTAGCCTTTGGATATTACTAGTGTTTTCGTCACACAAAAATAATCGTCTAGAATTCAACAGAAAAAATACAAAACATATTACCCGTTTTCTAAGGGTTAACGCTGGATTAAGTAATTCTTTCTTATTCTTATCTCGTACATAATAATAATAATAATAATAATAATAATAATAATAACAATAATAGTAATAATAATTATTATAGTAGCAAACAGCCGTTTTCTGAGGGCTAACTCTGGATTAAGTCATTCTTTCTAATACTTATCTCGTACATAATAATTATCTATCTATCTATCTATTGCCAGACGCCTCAATCCCGTTTGCGGTGGCCACAAACAAATCGCCTCCAAGTCGCCCTGTCCCCCGCCATTTCACTGCCCTGCTCCCAACTCACACCCCCCTCTCTCATATACCTCTCCACCCCATCCCTCCATCTCATCCTCGGCCTCCCCCTCCCTCTTCCCCCCTCCACCCCACTCACATACACTCTCTTCGTCAGTCTTTCACCCTCCATTCTCTCCACATGGCCAAACCACCTCAGTGTGTTCCTCATAATGCTTCCTATCACATCCACATCAACACCACAAGGCTCCTTTATATCCTTATTCGTCAGCCTGTCTCTCCATGTGACTCCACAGGCTCCTCTTAAAAACTCATTTCCACTGCACTCACTCTTGACTTGTGTCCTTCCAACAACATCCAAGCTTCACTTCCATACGTTAGAGTTGGTATCACAATACTGTCACGTAGTAACTTTTTCACTTCCATGCTCACTTCCCTGTTTCTTATCACTGCTTTCAAAGAACCAGCAACCTTTCTTCCCTGCTGTACCCTTTCAAGCATTTTACCCTCCAAACCTCCATCCTTACTCAACACTACCCAAGTACTTAAACGTACTCACATTTTCCAATTCCTCACCATCCAACCTCGTTGTACATTCACTGACTTCACCCCTCTCAAAGACCATCACTTTACTCTTCCCTACATTCACCTTTAGATTCCGTTTCTTGCACACTCTCCCAGACTCATCCACCAAGCCTTGCAGCTCCCCTTCGTCTTCACTCAACAACACAGTATCATCTGCAAACAACAGTACAGAGAGTTTCCAGACACTATCCTCTCTCACCAGGGCCACTCCAACATCCACTACCCTACCTTGTACCTCTTTTATTACCCCATCCATGTACAGATTGAACAACCATGGAGACATGACACATCCCTATTTCAACCCAACTTTCAAAGAGAAAAATTCACTTAGTTCACCATCCACACGCATTGCAGCCTTTGCACCATCGTACATACTCTTCACAGCATTGAACAACTTCCCATCTACTCCATATATTCTTAACATTTTCCACAATCCTTGTCTATCCACCCTGTCATATGCTTTCTCCAAATCCATGAAAGCCGCATACAACTTCTTTCCCTTCTCTAGAAACTTTTCCACTAAAGATCTAAGAATGAATATCTGATCTACACAACCTCTTCCCTTCCTAAAGCCTCCCTGTTCTTCTCCAACTAATTTCTCTGTTCTTTCTCTAACTCTGTCAATAAGTATCCTACCATACACTTTTCCTATTATACTAAGAAGACAAATGCCCCTATGATTATAATAATAATTATAATTATTTTTATTATTATTATTTTTATTATCATTATTATTATTATTGTTGATATTATAATTATTACTATTATTATTGTTATTATTATTATTATTATTTTTTTTATTACTATTAATATTACTGTATTAAACACCAGATATGTGGCATCTATCATCGCCACAGGCTATCTCCCTCCTCTGTTTTGTTGCCTATCTCTCCCTCCCGTCTCGTTGCCTCCCACATCCTCCACCTCTCTGTCTCTTCCCTTCTCCCTCATTCTGGTGGACGAGTGCTTCGCCGTCTATGGACTATATGTGGAAACAAATGCCTTTTAGAGACTGTCAGCGAACTTTTGTTTGTGGGTGTACTAGATCCACAACTAATTCTGACTGGAGCTTCGCTGCAACCAGGGAGACAGGCACATAATTAGCTATTCCGGGCAATAAGACACATTCTTCAGCTACATCTATTTTCACCTTTCGGCATAAAAGATTGAAGCACCTGCGTCTCAGAGTATAATGATATCCATAGTATTTTCCCCATCATGGGAAATGAAAGTAGCAAACAGGGTGTCTTGGAGAGTCTTTTTGCTTGCTGTTTGAGGAGGGATGCTTTAACCCACCATGCACCGACCGACACTTCACCACTGACACTCCCCCAATCCCGGCAGTTTCGAAAAAAAAAAAAATGACTAAAACCTCCGCTTTTTAAAAGAAACATTGGAAAACACCCCCCAAAGTGCTCACCTGAGCTTAGAAGTGGTCTAAACAGGTGACCCTTTAAACACCTGGTACAGTGTTCTCTGGAGCCATGCTGTGGGTGTCGCACTTTCTATGGTAGCAGTAACCATTGGAAACCACTCAGAATAGGTAGATATTTGTTCATTTTGTACGAATTTATATGTAGTACAAGAATACATTGATTTTCACACAATAATACAGGCGATATAAGCGTCGTTTCACTCACTGAACACATCAACATATCGCACCTTCTTTGGCGACGTTACCACCTCATCACTTCTGCTCGTTTCTTCCTCAGGCACCACGTAATCATTGTCCTCCACATCGTCATCAATTGGGGAATCATTCTCGCCTTGAATTTCCTACCATGGCGCGACATGTCTTTACTGGCCAGGTCATTGGTAACAGGTGAGTTGCCGAGACAATGGCGTAAGGCGGGGGAGGGGGGTAGATCACGTGGGGTAAGGCAGTGTCCCCACCTGGCGGCTGATAGAGGAAGGTGTCCTGCGTATACGTACACTTGGGGACACGTTTTCCTGGTACACCTCGCTATGAGCAAACAAATCACAACATAATCACATGAACCTGGGTATTATATACTGCTTGACACACAAACACCTGGGTTTCGGAGGTGTTGTGGTCACTGTGGTAACTGGGAAGGCTTACACGTCTACGCCACTCGTAATGAATCGCAGAGAGAACAATCTGGTGCTGTGAGGTCGCATTGTCACTCTTAGGTGATAATGGTCTCTCAGTACGAGCCATCGCTCGGGAAGTTGGTGTGTCCCCCACCACAGTTGCCAAATGGATAAAGAGGTGGGAGGCGAGTGGCAACTTAGCCGACATGGGTAAGCTGTGAATTAATAGGACTGTGAAATGAAAACATAATATGTAGTATTCTTTATATTTATTAAATAAAATGAAGCACATATCCGGACTAATTTTGCTGTGTCAGTGGATAATTACTACATTAATATTTGTAGGACTGTAGAGAAGCTCAGCCCTTGACTAACGCGGTGGCCATTCGTGATGACCTTAGGCTGAAGGTTTCGGCGAGAACGGTACGACACAGACTTCACGGTGTAGGGATTCACCACGGAACTCCAGCGAAAAAGGAGCTGTTGACGGAGCAGCACAAGGCGGGAAGGCTTGCTTTTGCTCAACGTCACGTTGAAAAGGGCATGGAGTTTTGGGGCCGCATCATCTTTACTGATGAGATATCTTTCTCTTCCACTACACATGGCAGGATGCATTGTTGGCGGAGAAACGATACACGGTATGATATTCATAATTATTGTTAACGTAATTCTGCATTTCATTCTAGTTTAATTCTGTGTTCAATCATAAGATAAACTATAGTTACCCTTCAGAGCTATGCACTATGACAACGACAAAGTGTTGTGGAATGACGAGACAGGAAAGTTTGTACCTCAAACACATCCATGTCGGATATGTGAGACACAGATATTAGAATTTGTGCTAGAGGTAATAAAAGCTAATTAGATTGTTTGCCCTCTGTGCATAGAGACAATACGTTTTATTATCCGACACCAAAGTCATTAAATAAAATTATAACCGAATGGTCTGAAGTCGGCAACACACTTGCAGACGGGCAATGAGTATGTGCACCCATGCCAGATGTATGATAATATTTCAGCCGATACAAACCACCTTAGTAATTTTCAGTATAATAATTATATGTATTGCTTTCTACATATAAAAAATGTTGAGTAGAAGGAAAATAATAATACATGTTCAGTCTCATTGCTTTAATATTTTGTATACCCACCCCCTGCTTCCAAAACAGTCTCTAGACGTCTGAAGCATCCATCTGAAGCATTTAACCACCCATCTAAAGGAAACAAATGAACTCATGCACCCCTGCTAGACTATCATTAAACACACACACACAGTCGATGCCTATAGCTTTAATACTGTTTAAAATAATTTATTTGTTGTATTCTATGGATAACAAGTGTTTAGTAAGAAAATAATAAACCTGCCGAGTTTCATTATTAATCCCCGCCGGGGCGCTCAGGGTAACGCAAAAATGTCCTATATATTTCCCCGCCAGGTGGCTCATTTTTGATCATTATTCCAACTCTTGTAATGGGATTGTGATATGGCAACACTAGATAGAGGAGGGGCGAACAGCAAGGACCCGCCCACATAGCCTTGCTAACGTTCGTTTAGCATCGAGCAGTCCTGGGGGTAACGATACTTTTTCTTACGACTGTTCATTCGTTATTAATATCTTGTGGAAGTGATGCAAATATTGTTAAAGACCAAGGCATATATACTTTTCTTAGAGTAATTAACAATAAATATGCCTTTGACATTAATAACACGTTCATCATAAAATATATTGCCTTATCAGTAATGAAACATATATGTTTTCTCATTCAGATACGACCCCCTCAACATCGTTGAGGTGGCTCGATCCGGTCACGTCACCCGTAATGTGTGGGGCTGGGTGTCGTTGCATGGCATGGGTGATGTGTTTCACACTGAGGGGAGGTTTACAGCAGCAAAGTATGTTGAGCTGTTGCAAACCTCCTTCTTGCCTTCTCTTAGAGTAATTTCCCTTTCCCAGCGGGGCCTATCCTATTCATGCATGACCGATGTCCCATTCACATGGCTCGTGTTGTTCAAGAATGGTTTGAAGGACAGGATAACCTTCACCTTCTTGAATGGCCGAGCAAAGGGGCGGACATGAATGTGATTGGGCATGTCTGGGCCCAAATGGTGAACACATGGAATATGGAGCAGGAGAGAACACCCCGGCAACTCATGCAGCACGTCAACGCCCAGTGGGAATTAAGCAGACGTAATCCTGAACAGATCCGCGTCCTAGTAAATTCATTACCTAAAAGACTGCAGAATGTTATTGAAAGACTAAGAGGGTGGTCTAGGTATTAGTAAAATACTGTATATGGCAATATTTGTTTTAGGTTAATAATAACGTTGCCCTAAATATACTTTCTTGCCTCTAGTGATCACTGATATTTTTCTTTCTGTATTAAACTTAATTTACAAAAGCGTGTTATCAGGATGGTGAAGGCATTAGTGGAATGTGTAAATATTTTTATGGGAATATGTTCTTTACCTAAACATTTACTTAATTTTATCACCTCTAGTCGTCATTTACTATATTTTGTTTGTAATAAACATAAATTACGAAAGGTGTTGTTATATCCACGATTCCTTTCATATATAAATCAATAGGTTCTTCTTACCAACAGTTTTCCCAAGATAATCGCATATGCTAATAACTGTATTAGCGTTATTATAACCCACGCCCCAAGTGTCTTGCGTGTTTTGTGGCGTCTGTGTGGACTGTGGAGCTAAATACAACAGTAACTTAGCTTCATGTATAATTATTTCCTCCATTCTAGGTTAAATTAATACAGGTTAATTATATACTGTATGAATGATATAAGTATATAATGTTATACTAACATCATTATTGCTCCTGTTAATATCACTATATTAGTAATGTGATGACTGACTCACTGCTTCAAGGAGCTCGGTAACTGCGCTCGTGGATTCTTCTTCATTGATGTTACTGCATGAATGGACGCTGTAGTCATTTAGCACAATTATTATGAATGCAGCACCTGTATGACATTCCCATACCTATAAAAACAGCCTTCGTACTCACATCATCGATTATGCATCGAAACAAACTAATTCGGTATCCAGATCGACGGTTCGCGCTGGTGGGCATATGGTCTGGGAGCAAGGGAGATAGGGGGTTTGAGGGCGGGGCTAGACACAGGTACACGTCGTGCAGTAAGAGCGCGCCAGGATTCCTTTGCTCATAGCGAGGTGTACCAGGAAAACCTGTCTCCAAGAATACCAAAAATCACGCATGAAATTTGAAAAATGTGCAAATTACGGACCTCGGAATTGCACTATGTATGGATACATTATCAGGACTGAGCGTGACAAAACGTTGCAACTTATCCATACGTTACCGGGGTGCGGCGAGTTAATGAAGCCTTATAACGGCCTTGATTAATTTCTGACGGCTGCCCTATCTCAGTCTCACTAATGTTCAATGACAGCTCTACAGGAGTCTGACTGTCAACAACAGACAGCTCCACTGTCGCCTTAA
The DNA here is from genome assembly GCF_032717465.1 of Coenobita brevimanus. Taxonomy (NCBI): domain Eukaryota; kingdom Metazoa; phylum Arthropoda; class Malacostraca; order Decapoda; family Coenobitidae; genus Coenobita; species Coenobita brevimanus. Next base: position 45,657,732 of record NC_137053.1, on the reverse strand, counting down.
AATCACTATACGGTTGCTGAGGTTATGTCTGACTACCACTCATCCTCTCTATTGGTGGCTGTTCTCTTTCAGCATTAACATTCCCCAAATATGTATTGAAGCAATAGATTTAGCTCTATGACTTCCTCTCATCTTATTCCAGCACTCTTCATCTATATGATCCTTCGTTTTGCAGAACTGAGAAAGCCTAGAATTCTTACTTGCCCCTTGGCAACAATGTCCATGCTCTCTTTGGTGAAATTATCATGCTTGACGGTAATAGTTTTCACATGAATGTTGTCTACTTTCATATCTTGTTTGCAAAAAGTGTTTACAAAGTCTATTCGGTCCATTGTCTAGTATCTACCACATGAATGAGGCTTAAAATCATATTTGTCGATAATGCTACAATTATTCGCTACAAAAGATGCCTCAGCCAGGGTATCCACCCCTTTCTCAACTAAGTGTGGCAACATCGCTAGTGAAGTTATCCAAGATCACTAGTTCTCACAACTTAGTGAACTCCATGTTAATTTGCTTAGAATGCAGTTACTGATCAGTAACTTTTTGAAGTACCCTTGCATATTCTACCTTGGTTTGAACTTGTTGTTTGTAAGTGGCTTAAAATTTGATTCTGCTGGTTTCTGGTGCAAGTTCAAAAGCCTGTTGGAATTGCAGCTTTTGCCGCCTCATAAGCAGGACACAGTTAACCTTAACTACACTCTTCAACAATACTGACTAACAGTAGCTAGGGCAGGAAAGACAACTGCCACTTTAACATCTGAAAATATTTGGAGACATCTTGCATACTAATGTAAGGTACTAATTTTACATTCTTGGCAATATCAAACGATTTTCTAGCAGAGGCGCCAGAGGGTTAGGTAAACTGCCAAGCTGCATCAATTTGCTTAGAATGCAGTTACTGATCAGTAACTTTTTGAAGTACCCTTGCATATTCTACCTTGGTTTGAACTTGTTGTTTGTAAGTGGCTTAAAATTTGATTCTGCTGGTTTCTGGTGCAAGTTCAAAAGCCTGTTGGAATTGCAGCTTTTGCCGCCTCATAAGCAGGACACAGTTAACCTTAACTACACTCTTCAACAATACTGACTAACAGTAGCTAGGGCAGGAAAGACAACTGCCACTTTAACATCTGAAAATATTTGGAGACATCTTGCATACTAATGTAAGGTACTAATTTTACATTCTTGGCAATATCAAACGATTTTCTAGCAGAGGCGCCACGAGGGTAGGTAAACTGCCAAGCTGCATCAATTTCTACTCATGATCTAGTCAAGTTGTTTCTCTCGTACTAAGTTGTCTCACATGCAAATGAATTTTGGCTAATTCATGTTGTGCACTTACTGTACACTTGTGTTTGAGGCTTTAGCATCTACATTCTGAGCTGTATGACTGTGCATAGATAGTTCTCGTCCCAAAGGCTCGGGATTCTGATCATTATCATCAGTGTGAACAGATGGTTCTTGTTCCATAAGCATAAGACCAGTTAGGGTAGGATCTACTTCGAGATCTCCACTCACTCCATTGTTTTCTTAACCAGACATAGTAAAATGGGCTTTTTCATATTATTTTGGTATTTCTCACTTGAGACATGAGCTATCAGTTTAAGCTCAGATTTAGAAGATCTTCCACTTCATAGGGTCTAAGCACAGCTTGCAAAAATGCTCTTACATCATCAAAACTCTTCAGCATCATGAATGATAATTAGATGATTAGGATCAGAGTAAAAAAAACTGTCTAACCCTGGCTAATATTACCATTATAATTCTGTTACAGGCCGAGCAATGTCCAAATCATTGTAAACGAACATTCAAGGATAGATGAAAGGAAACTTCAACAAAATTAATAACCTTACTTGTCTTACAAGATATTTGCACAGCACAGCAGAGAATTAGATTCTTTAAAAATACTAAACAGGTGCACAGAGGGACACAACCTAGCCAGAATAACTTTAAAACTTATTCGTACAAGATCAGTCAGACATTACTGCTAAAGGAGAACACAATAAGTGGTAGCGTTACATTACTAGGTTGCTATAGACAAGTTAATATAAATATGGTACATCATCTTAGCTGATGATACGACACCTTGGAGTACATCTCATAGTCAGTACACAACTTTAACCAAAGAGAGTGAACTGGAAGAAGCTAGACTGGAAAGTAAGTAGCATTTCCCCCTCTAACTACCCTGATATACTCAAGTAACCACGCCTCCTCCCGTCTTCTGACCTGTATGACAGTAGGGATATATAACTTTCCAATCATCTTAAGATGGTCATGACAGGAGGGGTCAGAACTGCGAGGATTGGCTACAGCATTCTTCGCGGTTGGTCCTCATCCCTTGGGTCTGGCTCCTCGTTTTCCATACTTGTATTATGAGATGGGATGACCTCCTAGATAACGGTTTCTGACTTAATCATCGCCAACAGAGCATTTTCCAGACTCGGTCACAGCTTACCAAATATCGGGGTTCAGCTTAGATTCATTGCTGCTTGAGCAAACATTGGTGCTGCTCTCTCAGATTAGGAGATTGTGATAGTGAGTCACAGACAATATATATATATATATATATATATATATATATATATATATATATATATATATATATATATATATATATATATATATATATATATATATATATATATATATATATATATATATATATATATATATATATATATATATATATATATATATATATATATGTATATATGTATGAATATATGTATGTATGCTGATCCTATGTATCCCGCACTATATCCCCAAAAGTTCTCAATGAATTTCAATTAATTTATGTAGAAGAGTGGGGTAAGTGTCAAGGAACAACTGGTTAAATTTGGGGGCACATCCGTATACTATTTATTCCACACAATATCTCCACGGGTCCGGATCAGGATCCTTTTAAATGGCAATGGCAGTGGTGAGGGTATGCACTCTCTGAGTGCTTTCTGGTATTTTCAGTGTTTTAATTGATACATATCTCCACGCAGAGCGCTTGCTACATAACTGAAAACAAAAGAACACGAAAATAAAATCTTCAACAAAAAATGAAAAGTGAAAAGTGTACCGTATTATAGATAATATTTTGATATTAATTTTATTATTAATGGAGAGAGGGGTGGCGTTGGTACTGAATGGTGATGGATGGAATATCTCAAAATTGTTGTATGCTGATGATACATTACTACTTGCAAATACCGGACAATAACTTGGTAGACGAGTGGGGAGTTTTGTTGAAGTCTGTGAGCGCCGTGCCTTGAGAGTAAATGTAGAAAAGAGTAAAGTGATGGTTAATGAGAGAGAAGGTGACTCCCAGTGTGATGTTACTGGGGATGGAGAGAGACGAATTGGCGAGATAGTTCAAATACCTGGGTACGATGATAGAAAACAGAGGAAAATATGCAAGAGAAGTGGAAAGTCGGATGACAAGGAAGGAAAGTAACTGGTGCAATGAAGGTCTTGATAAGAAAGAGATGCTTGAGTGTTGCAGCTGCACGAGACTTACATGATGGAGTGTTAGTGCCAACTTTTAACATACGGATGTGGGACTATGGTGAGGCGTGAAAATGAAAAGTCAAGAATGACAGCAGTGGAGATGGGACTCCTGAGGAATGTATGTGGAGTACATAGAGTGGATAGGATACGAAATAATGTGATTCATGAAAGATGTGGAGTGAGGAAGTATGTGGATACCAGAATCGAAGAGAGTGTACTGCGATGGTATGATCATGTGGAGAGAATGGAGAGCAGTAGTGTGGTGGAAAAGGTATATCTGAGCGAATTTGAAGGTGGGAGGAGGCGAGGTAGGCCAAGGAGAAGGTGGAGAGATATGGTGGATGAGTGTGTGAGGAAGAGAGGTTTGGAAGTTGGTGAGGCTAGGGGACTGACAAGAAATCGAGCTGGCTGGATGAATGTCGTGAGAAGAAGCGCATGATAAGTGATTTGGCACCCCTTTTTAACGTGACACAGTCGGGACTGACTCTATCGGATACGTTTATGTGGAGCTACAGAATGTGGTGAATGTTTTTGTCGTATCAGGTAGAGCCAGGATTCCGCGGGCTGGAATGATGATGATTGGAAGCGTGGCCCAATAGATTGGGCAAACCTGGGCTGTCTGGACATTGCTACTCCTCACCCTGCCCTAGGGTGGGAAAGGAGGTCTGGATGATGATGATGAATTTTTGATGCATTCCAATACGTCCTTACGATAAAACTCAAACTTTCAGGTTTTACCAAGTTCTTAATGCCTCATTCTTAAAAAAAGTAGCCACCGCATTATCAATCAACGCCCTAAAAGGCGACTACAAGAAGCAAACACTGCGGATTGGAACTCTTCAACCTTACATTAACGTTTTGCTTTTCCAGTAGAGCCAAGAGCAGTCTTGCAACCACGTTTCGCTTCGGAGCAAATGCCTTGCGACCCTCTCTAACTGCAAAGCACTTGCCCAAGTGATAGCCATTTCTGAATAGCTGCCACCACCACCACCGCGACAGCTATCACCACCACCATCACAGCTACCATCAACACCACCACTACCACCACCACCACAGCTACCTCCACCATCATCACCTACTACCAACACCATCACAGCTAACATTAACACCATCACCATCACAGCTACCACCAACACAATCACCATCACGGCTACCACCAACACCATCATCATCACGGCTACCACCAACACCATCACCATCACGGCTACCACCAACACCATCACCATCACGGCTACCACCACCACCACCACCACCACCACCACCGCCATGATCATCACAGCTGCCACCACCATCAAAGATACCATCACCACCACCACCACAGCTACCACCATTTTCTGCTGAATTTAAATAATCTGTTCATAGAATCTCTCTCTCTCTCTCTCTCTCTCTCTCTCTCTCTCTCTCTCCTTCTTCTTCTTCTTCTTCACAGATGCATGAAACTTCACGGAAATGCCCCACCGCCTCTTCCACGTGCGCGTATTGTAACATCAATGGGGACAATAATCAGGGGCCAAAACATCTCATCATTAAAAATATCAATCAACATAGAACTGAAATGAGCTCATCTGGGTCCCAGTTGCAACCAACCTGCCAAGTTTACAGTATCAGACAATTATAAAGCTCCCACATCCTGCTATCCATACTGTAACCACAGTCGTAAATGCTACGGTGTAGAAATTGAGATTTTACACTGGGCCTGTCTTTATGTTCCCAGTGGCACTCTCGAGCTTTGCTTTGGATCTCATATCGCCATGTACAATCGAAAAATTGGTTCAGGTTGATGATGCAAATGATTTTAAAAGATTCTCTCTCTCTCTCTCTCTCTCTCTCTCTCTCTCTCTCTCTCTCTCTCTCTCTCTCGCAGATAAATCTCCAAACTGAAAACAGCTGTATGTTTATACTAACCCTCAGCTCAGCCCTTCTGCTAGTATCATTTGGCCTTGGCTTCCCTCCCCTCGCCCAGCCTCATAACTCTCCTGCCGCCCTGTAGCCAATGTCTGCCCGTAGGCTGCCTCTTCCACAAGCCAAGTTAATTACTTCCTGCAAACTGGACTCTCCGCAGATCAGCCCTTCTCTGCTTCCCCTCCAGCCATGTTTATTGTTAAACCTTTTACCTCCACCACCACCGTCCTCATTCATCTCCTACCTTCCTTCATGTTTGCTCCCACTTCCTTTTCACTATATACTGACTGAGGGAGAACAGACAAATTGACAGTACATATTAAGTGAAGATTATCAATTCCTTTCCTAACCTCAAATAAACATGAGTATTTTTGTACGGTTTATTCCAGTATCGGTGTCATGTCAATAATTTAGCATGTCTACAAGATAGAAATTATTTGATTCGGTTTCAGTTTCGGGACTAACGATATATAGCGAGTTTAACAGCCAGCAACATTTTTAAAGTGTATAAATGAATTGAAGGAATGAATAATATACTGTACAACTCCGTCTCTTAGGCCTGAAGTTTTCTTGATATTCCATTGCCAGTATCAGTTCTATATAAAAAAAAAATACTGAAATAAAAAAGTACATATAAAAACATTAAAAAAAGATATGAAGAACTTTATCATTAACAAAACGAAAAGACTTCCAAGAGAGGAGGATGTCTGAATGCAACTAAGCAGTGACACCATTGGCAGAAACTGATCACTCGAGAAAATTCTAACGAAGAAGCAACAAACGAAAGAAAGTGTAGAAAACTGCTGAGTTCAATAGAAAAAAATCGTTAGTAATATCACAATGAAACAGTCACTTCATGATAAAAGAGGAGTGTGTACATATATATATATATATATATATATATATATATATATATATATATATATATATATATATATATATATATATATATATATTAGGGTGCTCAGAAAAAACGAACCCTCAGGAACTTGAAGGGCAAAGTGCTTATTCAGTTCCACTACTGGTGGGAACTACACCATACTTTGCAATTTTTCTTTGGCCTTCTCATTTCAGTGCAAGTTGCAATGCAAGTGGTAACTCCCGCCTTGATCGCAGCAGGGATTGACGTGGGGGAACTCACATTGTCTGTCGGATCTCTTCACTGTGTTCGGAAGGTATCAAGGACTGAGATTGCTAAATAAATTAAAATGGAATACCAGCCACAGACACCATTGATTCTCCATTTTGATGGAAAACTCTTGCCCAACATCGATGGTAGCGGCCGCAGTCATTGCCTGGCGATTGTTGTTACAGGGATTGGTACGAAGAAGATCCTGGCGATCCCTAAGATCCTACTGGTATGGGTGAGGCAATGGGAGTGGCAGTGCTAAGGACTCTAGATGAATGATTGGAAGTGAAGCCCTGAATTGCAGGGCTCTGTTTTGATACTACAGCATCTAACACCGGACTTCACAGCGGAGCTTGCTTTTTCACTGAAGGAGGTCTCCAGGTCCCGCTGTTGTTCTTGGCATGCAGGCACCACATGTGTGAACTCATAGTGGCAGGGATCTTTGAACTCTTTTTCTCTTCTTCCGGTCATGAAATTCCTCTCTTCGGTCGATTCAAAGAGTTCTGGAACAAAATTGACACAGATTCCTTTGATCCCTACGATGATGACCTAGATGAAAAATCTCAGTCGTGGATTGCCAACAGAGCCGAGGACATTGAACACTTCATACTCAGCCACATGGATAGTGTGCAACCCCGTGATGATTACCTTGAGCTCCTCCAGCTGTCTTTGGCTCTCCTCGTCAAGAAGCCAGCACGGATGACCTTTCACCGTCCAGGTGCCTATCACAGAGCACGTTGGATGGCCAAAGGCCTTTACTGCCTCAAGATTTTCCTTTTCAGAAATCAGCTGAAGGATACAGCCTCCTTTCGCTTCACAAGGCATCAAAAGGAGGCCATCAAACACATCTGTGTCTTCCTCGTCACCATCTATGTGATGCACTGGTTTGAAGCCACAATTGCTGTCGACACGTCAATCAGTGACCTCAGTCTCCTGAAGAAGATTGAAGAATTCAAAGAGGTGGATCCCGTTGTTGCAAAGAAGACACTGGACAAAGTCAAAAGCCAGCTCTGGTAACTCAGTGAGGACCTGGCTCCACTAGCCGTGTATTCTGATAAAGTCTCCGCTGAGGAAAAGCAGGAAATTCTGAAAAATATGACCACAGCACTGCTGAAGAAGAAGGGTCTGCGCCATTTGAACATTAAGACGATTGATAAGGCATCATATCTGGGAATCTCTAAGTTTGTCACCCAGAAGTCGGAAAACCTCTTCCAGTGTTTGAAGCTGGATACGCCGACAAGCATCAATGACCTCTGCCCCAATCCTGGTGTCATGGCCCACCTCAAAGTGGTCAGTGACGCTGCTGAGCGGGCAGTCAAACTGGCAATGGACTACGACAGTGGTCTGACAAAGAATGAAGAACGACAGCTGATCTTCCACGTTGTGCAGCACCACAGAGCCATCTACGACTCGACAAAAAAATCCCACATGTAATAAACTGATTAAGCTTGTTCTATAGCTCAAAAATATTTTCTTTTTGTACCACATTGTTTATTTTTACCTTTCTTCACCATACCCTTCACGTACTCAGGTCAGTTACATTTACAGAATGCAGAGGTAGTGTGGCACGAATTTGCATTGATTAAAAAAAAAAAAATACATTTTTGCTTGAATGCTTTGTTTGTAAAGTGGAAACGATTGCATACTTTGCCCACCTAATTATCCATTTTTTTTTTCTCCCCTGTAAGTGATGAACACCCTAATATATATATATATATATATATATATATATATATATATATATATATATATATATATATATATATATATATATATATATTGCCCCGTGAGGAGCGTAGGAGCCCAGGGCTAGGCAGTTGGTCCCGACATTTATGATAAGAGTGATTGTATATATATATATATATATATATATATATATATATATATATATATATATATATATATATGTGTGTGTGTGTGTGTGTATATCTATCTATCTATCTATCTCTCTCTCTCTCTCTCTCTCTCTCTCTCTCTCTCTCTCTCTATATATATATATATATATATATACAGTATATACTGTATTTGAAACGTATTCTCCCATACTAATTTTACCCAGACATGTAAGTCTCTAATTCCTTAGTACAGTAACTCAGAAGCGATAATAAGAAAATGGGAAGAAATATACAGAACTGAGAATGTCAAAGGAAGAAAAAAAATCTTACTGAAAATGGCAACATGCCAATGTTGATGTTACCTTCATCATTATCAAGGTGTAGATGGATGTGGACATGTCACGTCCTACTCGTAACAGATAACAGATGAGTAAGAGGGAAAGACCGAAGGTGAAATGGACGCCGAGATGAAAGTCGCACATGGTATGGAGCTGGATGGAAGAATGTACTGATCATTAATTTGAAGTACAGGATATTGGAGAAGGCCTACCGGTATCTCCTGCAGCAGACTCTCATTCTGTGGATGATGGTGATGAAGATGATCACACACACACACACACACACACACACACACACACACACACACACACACAATCTTCCTTACTGCTTGGATTCTACTTCTCACAGTTACCACCTGTTCTTGTGAGGAAGTGTCGACTTGTTTTAGACTGGGACAGTATCTTATCCTAAAGACGCATAACCATGAACCCAAAGGTGCTGCAGAATGCATGGGAAAGGAAATCGCTCACGAATGTGACCAGACTCACAGGGACCATTAATGTACTGGGGGTATACTTTAGTTCCAGCAGACGATAAAGGACCAAATGTATGTGGAATGAGTATTTTTGCTATGTAAAGGACAAAGCTCGCAATAGGTTACAGTAATAAAATTTAGTAAATATGTGAAGTAACACTGAGACTGAATGTAGACACCCGTTTTGTTTCGTTTCGCTTATAAAGGCTCATCCATGCCACCTTGCATCAGCCTTGGCGGCCTAATGGCGGCTTTCCGCGCTGTTCGATCCCTGGAAGCCTCCTTGATCAGTCCCTTATCCCTAATGTCACATTGTATGAGCTCGCCACAAGTATTTTTCTTTCTGCCTCTCGCAGCTCTACCATCAGCGTACGCAGGTCTCACCCTCGGCACCCATTTGTCATCCTCTAGCGTCTCCAAATGCCCTCAGACCATCTCAGTCCACCCCTTCTCAGCATAACAAAAATACATTCATATACGCTTCCGCGCAATTATTCATTCGGAATCCTAATCCCCCCTCACAAGGCCTGTCATTCAAGGATGCGCTACACACATTCATCTGATAGGAGACAAAAATTTGTTTCTAAAATTATTGTTAATAAGTAGGAATGGCAAAAGTACACAGATAAAAGATGAAAAAAACACAGAAACAAGAGAACATTCAGGATGGGAGGACACTTGGAGACCTTCAGTATACCTAATACTATATTCTACACTTTAGCCACAAACTTGTAGCTGGTGGAATGTAGTAATGGGTACAGGTCTCCAAATCTCCTCCCATCCTGAATGCTCTCTTGTTTTTTTTTTTTTTTTTTTTTTTTTTTTTCTGTGCGCTTTTGCCATTCCTATTTCTTAACAACCATTTTAGAAGAAAATTTTTGTTTTCTAGTTTATGATGTTTTTGTGGAAGTATAATTATGCATAAAGCAAGTGTTAGTTTTGGATTATTACATGCACAGCATAAGCTGTAGCTAGTTACAGTAGAGCGATGCTGTTTAGACTGCAGTTGACTCGTAGAACATAGCTCCGTTCCTACTGAAATATTAACCCGTCACGTCCCGAGGCTTTCCGCACCTATGACATCCCCCAGTCCCGAGCCTTTTTGGAAAAATTTTTTTCTTCTAAAACTTCCGCTTAGGTCGAGAAACGAAGGAAAATCATAAAGAAAGTGGTCCCTGCGGTCTATAAGTGGTCTGTACAGGTGCGGTTTCCCCCCGCAGGTATCGTATTCTGTAATGGGCTGGATATGCGTTTACGTTTTCTATGGTAAGGAATAATGGGAGAAACAACACACAACACCTCTACATTTATTGAATTTGAACTAATAAACAATAACAGTAACAATATAATGGATTTCAGACACATATATAGGAAAAATAAGCATTGTGCCATCACTGAGCATAGCGAGTTAGGTCCAAGAGTCGTAACATGCTATATGCTAAGTTTCTGGTATGAGTCAACCTATCATTTTTCTACTTGTACTTCTGTTTCAATGACATTTTACCAATTACAACTGTTTGTAAGTGTTTTCAAATGTTTTCATTCATTATGATGACATGCAGCATAAGTTTAGCGCACATCAGCTTAGTAAGCGCACTCACTATGACTCGTATTTCAACATACCAAATTGTTTTATCACTTTCCAATTATTTTCCCCTTTACATAGAACCTTTTCCTCCACCACTGTAAAGGTTTTCAATTATTTTCATTCATTACGAGGCATTTAGCGATATGCTAGCGCCTATTCACGTAGCAACCACGATCTCAAACACTCGTGTTTCATCATCTACTTTATTTATTCACTCCAATTATATTTTCCACTTACATTACACGTTTACACCTAGAATGCACTGTACATACTTACTGCCATTATTTATTCAAGTGAGCATGAGAATATCGCCTGAAAATACCCTCGCAAGGAATGTTTCGTCATACATAATACTCACACACTTATATACTAATTCACTCACACACTTATATACTAATTATTCACTTTATCACTTGCTGACTTTTATTTTGACTAATACGTGCCTTATTCATTCGACTGAGCGTCAGGAAATCTTATCTTTATACACACGCTATGAATATTTGACTCAGAATATACATCATCATATACAATAATTTGAACTTATATTATACCCGTAAGAATGTCACATAATAATAATTATATAATAACGGGCCGTATTTATTGCACTGAGCGACAGAATATCGCATCATACAACCCTCTCTATGAAAGTTTCAAATTAGGGCAGATTTATATACTTACACCCAATGTTTTCATTTATGTTCTACCCGTAGGCACTTTATACTAATATTTGGAGATCCACATGACTGATAATTTCACTGAGCGTCTGTCTGTCGCATTTACCTCATAATTTCAGCGTCCTTTCGCATTCACACCATGCTAAAATTGCATCAACGTGTGATATTCACTAAAACATGGGTGAATACACAGACCCACGTCACACTGCACGCACTCATAGCGGGTGTCCTTCCTCTGTGTCGTGAGTCTCACCTGGGAATTACTGCACACGTGACACCTGCGCTGGGGCCTAGGTCTGTTGGGCTGGGGACGGATAGGAGTGAGGAAATGGCGGCCGGATATTCTCTGGGGTGTCTGGGTAATAGGGGCAGTGCGGGGGCGCTGTTGGGGCCTTTCAACAGCATACTTGGCAAAGATTTCTCTTGTGAGCTCCCTCACAAACCCTTCAAATGTTTCCTGAACTCCTGTGGTCATGGCGTGAAGGTGGTGGTAATTCAGAGCGGTGATATCTACTAAGTGAAAGAACAGTTTCTTATACCACTTCATCGTTGTCCTGGCACACTCTACCGTCGATGTCATGGAGTCAGACTGGTCCACGAGGCGCATGTTTATATTGTAATCCATTACACACTCAGATTTCCAAACACGACGCCTGCTCTCGCTATGGTAATCAACAGAATCAGTACGGTGTATCAAGGGGCGGTGAACCGTGGACAAGAGGCTTACTTCTCTGTTGTGGTTCCACATTGTTGCAAGGATGTTGTTGGCTTTGAAGAAGACAACCTCACTCCTTGCAAGTTTCCGCCCTACCTTGACCATGTGACGCTGGTTCACCTTTACGGTTCCACAGACTCCCGTTTCATGTGTGTGAAGGTAACGAGCGAGAAGAGGGCTAGTGTACCAGTTGTCGAGGTAGAGAACGTGACCGCGATGAAGGTAGTCTTGTATCATCGTCTTTACCACTGCTCCCGAAAGTCCTATACTTCGATCTTCTATTATGTCTGTCTGTGCACCGGTGTACAAGACTATGTCTTGCACGTATCCAGTCCTACAGTCACACATAACAAAGATCTTGAACCCAAAACGGTGCCTTTTGCTGGGTATATACTGTCTGAATGAAATATTGCCTCTCCACAACACGAGACTCTCGTCTATGACGAGATCTCTATAGGGATAGAATGAGGATCGAAAGGTTTGCCTGAGGTGATCAAAGACTATCCGAATTCGCCTCATTTTGTCAGTGTTGTTTGCATTTGCAGGGTCATGAGCATCATAAAAATGGAGGCGACTTAGAATTTGTTGAAACCGATTATGGCTCATCACTTGACCAAATATGGGGGTAAACATAACAGGGTCCCTAGTCCAGTAAGCAGGAATTCTATTCTTTCTTATAATACCCATCAAAAGGACAAGGGCAAAAAATAAGAACATTTCTGGAAGGGAGACAGGGTAATCATAGATCATAGAATGCCTACTCCTGGTTCCCAATCTTTCACTTTCTAGGCGCTGGGCGCTTGCAAACAGGTTTGTTTGATAAACGATCTGATCTACGAATGCCTCACTGAAAAACAGGTGGAAAAAATCCAACCTGGTGGAATTACTGTGAATACCTGGTGCAATGCAGCCAGATCGCCCTTGCTCAGTGAAGGGGTGAATGAGGGGAGAAAAATCACTCCCATCCTCCCAATCCCACGACACAAATCCCTCGTCCCCATCACCGCCTTCGTCTGGGTGGGGAGGAGATCCTGGTTGGGGAGGTGGGGGAGAAGGAGTACGGAGGGCTTCCCCACCGTCACTCCTCTTCCCTCTGCCTTTATCCTTTCCCTTTCCCTTACCCTTACGGCCTTGAGGAACATTAGGGGGCTGTGGGGATGAAATAGTTGAATATTGGGGAGCAGAAGACGTGCTGGGGAGTGGTTCCTCCCCACCTTCCCCCTCCATTACCACACCACGTGCTCTCTCATGCAACCTTGCTCAACCACGTGTTAGGGGATATTGGGGAGCATAAGACGTGCTTTGGAGTGGTTCCTTCCCACCTTCCCCCTCCCTCACAACCCCACGTGATAATGAACGCACCCGCACTGGCCCACGTGATCCACTCTGCCGCCTCACACTACGTAGGGAGAGCAATGACTCACTCACGTCACTCTCACTTTCCCTAATCCCAGGACTTTCCATTTCACTCCCCACTCCCTCCACTTGACTTCCTAGCTCCCCAGACAGAATGCTAGGCCCATACCTGCTCATACGACGTGGTGTGCGCTCTGGGCCACGATGTGTCATGACCTCCCGTCCATACCACGTGGCAGCACGTCCCACGGCTCCGTCCTCGTCCTTGACCTCGAATTCTCCTTCCAAAGCATGCTGGGGATAGGGATAGGATATACCACGTGCCTTCTTTGCCTCCTGCCCCTCTCTAGCAGCACGGTAAGTCACGTACTGCCGCTTCCTGGGTGACGGAACTTCCTCGTCACTGCTGGTGGTTTCTTCCTCCTCTGGCTGCACATAATCTTTGTCCATCTCCTCGTCATCCAGTGGGGAATCACTGTCGCCGGTAAAGGTGTCCAGGGCGACTTGAATCTCGCTCTCTGAGAGACCTCTCTTAGCCATGTCTGAGCAGAACTGTGGCTACCAGGTGAGTGGACGAGTGGCGAGCTAGCGTGGGTCGCGTGGGGTCGCCGAGTGTCCCCGCCTGGTGGCAGGTAGGGGAAGGTCAGGCGAGGGTACGTACCGCAAATCAAGCGCGAAATTTGAAAATTGTCGAAATTATGCACATTGCAATTGCACGACGTACTGGTACGTCACCGGGACTGGCAAATGCAAATCGTTGCAACGTACCCATACGTCGTCGGGACGGGGCGGGTTAAAACGAGGGTTCCTTCCCCTGAAAAAGATTTTTTTTTTGTACGTTTTTTCACTGTAGGCGAGCTGTAGCTAACCAATATTGCGCAAAATGGCATACTTACGGGGGACTGCGACGCGGTTATCAGGCTGTAACTCGCCAACCGTGCCCTTAATGCTTTTCTAAACATTAAAAGAAACATCTACACTTGACAAGCAGCATGTTGGTGTATAATACGCTTGCGTACGCCTTTTTGTTTTTGAGTTATGACTGATGAAAAAGAAAGAAAGAAACAAAATCGATATTTTTGCTGTTCGATATTTGCGACTCCTACGAAGATTAACAAGAAATTTCGAGTAGTTTTGCACTTGACTAGTGAAAGTCTTTTAGTTCATAAGCTCAGAACTAAGCTTTGCGACCGTTTTTGCGAGAATGCTCCTGTATCCTACAAGGGAGGACGCCACTCTGAACCTACGCCATTCCTACTTACCGAATGCTACCCCAGTCAGTGATTATTCTCATCACTGTACACTGGTACCTACAAATATCCTCCTCCTTTCCTGCCGAAGTCTAATTATCGCACAATTACATACACCTATAATATGCTGCATATTCGTACAAGGACTCCTTAGCACAGAGGGAGAGCCCTCTGAATTTCAGGAGTGGCAACAACCCCCTAAATTTCCTTCAACTACTCCTTACTCATGCTAGAAATAGAAAAATGAGCTTAGAATATAGGAGACTATGAGGAGTACAAGAAGCATTTCATAACATTCGACTAGTATCACCTCTGATGATGACAGGAAAGCACCGTCAGTGTGTTAACAAACCGACACATTTTACTTATTAGCGAAATTTTTATTTCAGTATTTGAGTTTTTCTTTAGGTAAACATGGTAAAAAATACTGATAAGAAAGGGATGCTCAAGCTGATGTTTTATACAGCTCTCCACTGTAAGGTGGTAGTATACATGATCATTAAAACTGTGCAAATAATGGCGCAAAACGTATGAAGCAGGTGAAGCTTAAGGCGAGATATGACGCTTCTTTGTTGAATGTCACCCATAAACCCATTCATTCATATGTAGATGACTCAACATCACAGTTCATTCACACTTAAACACTCACTCACAAAATTTAAAATCTCTAACTCACAATTCAGTACAGCTATCTCCATCATTTAAAGCTAGGAACACCAAACATATAGAGTATACTAATGATAAGTATGAATTTACTCGCTTTGGGGGTATACTGTAAGTCTCGTGAGTGCTGTAGGTAAGGTGTATGACTGAATGTTAATTAACAGAGTTAGAGGGGGTACAGAGGGAGTGATTGGTGATGAGCAGTGTGTCTTTAGGAGAAGGAGGGAATGCATGGATCATGTGTTTGCTGTGAGGGTGGTGTGTGAAAAGTATTTGGCGAAAGGTAAGGGTGTGTTTGGGGCGTTCATGGATTTAGAGAAAGTGTATGATAGATTTGATAAGGAGGCTTTGTGAACTGTTTTAAGATACTAAGGACTTGATGGTAGGTTGTTAAAAGGAATCAAATGTTTTTATATAAACAGTACAGCGTGTGTAACAGTGGGAAATACTATGAGTGATTGATTTCCCGTGAAATTGGGGTTGCAGCAGAGATGGATGATGTCACCTTGGTTGTTTAATATTTATATGGATGGTATTATAAGGGAGGTGAATGTGAGAGTGTTAGGTGAAGGTTTGAGTTTGGCCAATGATGAGATGGATGGATGGAGTGGAGAGGTATATGAGAGAGGGGGACGTGAGTTGGGACCAGGGTAGTGAAATGGTGGGGGATAGGGCGGCATGGAGGCGATTTGTTTGTGGCCACCCCTTACGGGATTAAGAAGTCTGGCAACAGATAGATGTAAAGATAGGACACATATAATCTGGTGTATGAATTATTATTTTTTAATGTTTTCCTTCTTCTGTTTTGATTTTAATTAAAACAAAAATATTGGAAAATATTTTAGTTTCAAGAATTACCTTTATGGATAATGTACTTGAAGAATAGATTATCACCTGAAACTAAAATAAATGAAAAACTGAAAGCAGAGGAACGGTGACACTGGCTCACGGATGGCCGGGCCCAGTATTGACCTGTCACCTGCCTCGAGATGTGGAGCGAAGAGAAGGCGAACCCAATTTCCCTGAGGACATGTCAGAGAACTTACTTCAAATATTATTCCATTTAAAATAGTTATTATTATTATTATTATTATTATTGTTATTATTATTATTATTATTATTATTATTATTATTATTATTATTATTATTATTATTATTATTATTATTTATATTATTAATAAAACTACCTGATTCTTGCAATAAATTGAGAATATTTTAGCCCTTTTCACGGGATATCATTTATCCTGGACTTTGATATCCTTCTGCATATTTTCCAGCGCTTTCTATTGTCAATGGCATTTTATGACTCATTTTAATATAACTTCGTTGAACATGCAAGACTTTGGGCGACAAGAAGAGGCATTGTCTTCACAAAGAACATGTAAGATCTGTGATGTCCCATGCCTCCCTCGCATGGAGTCGCATCCTGTTTAATATTCACTACAGCAGCATATAAATTATACAGAATTATGCCCTACACTTCACCACTGACTACATCAAAACCATTTCCATGGTGCAGTTGCAACCTGAAAATAAAGTCCTTCCTGTAAAAGACTGCCTTGATATAAGGGTCACCCAGTTCTATGTAGTAGCATGTATCACTACACAAGACCCTTGTCAACACATGATATAAACGCACAACACACATAATCACATAAAACAGTCACCATAGAAACATTTTCTACATCAATATCCCACATCCAGAGATTCCAACACTAGCAAATAAAGAAGCACATACATATTCGCTTCACTTGCAGAGCAATACAACACCTTGATCGTAAAACCATACTACATGCCCCCCTTCCTGATATTCTCATCCACAAGCTGTCTCCTTAAATACAGCTGATCAAGTTCACCTAGCGAGACTGACAACAGGACATCACTCAGCCCTTCTCAGCTTCCAGCTTAGTTTTGGATTGGGTGAAATCACACACACACACACACACACACACACACACACACACACACACACACACACACACACACACACACACACACACACACACACACTTAGTCTGTTTTCTATTAAACCTTATTAAAGTGGATTTCTTGGTACTAGAAATAACTGAACACACTTTGTTTCATCTTAACTGAAGCTCCAAGGAGGAAAATTAAAAAACTAACCACGTAAATCCCACCCAATAACTGTCGCATATGTAATTAACTTACAACGTCCCCGAAAAGAAACACTGATGAATAAAATGCGATAGTCGTCTGGCAGTCTCCTTCCTCCTTGTCGCCGCCGCACTCAGCCTACTGACAATCTCTTTCCTTCAGTGAGGCAAAAACAAGTACACAGTGAATGAGTTTATCCCCTCAGTATGATGACATGCTTTCCTTTTTTTTTTTTTTTTCAGACAATTTTACTCACCTTTGGAGTGACAATTCGAAGTGCCGAAATTACAGACTGTATTCTCCCTACATGTCAAGTAGGGTTGGTGGAGGATTAGTGCCCCTCCCTGTAAAACAATTAACTCTAAGCCTTGGCCACCCTGTTTGGGATACATGGCGTCTGGCAATGAATGAATGAATGAATTCATTATTCTCTTCACTACATGAAATCTCTCCGAGTTTAATCAAATCTATGATACCATGAACAAAATGGAAAATATATATTAAGATTGATGGAGTTTAAGATTTATCGGCTTTGAATGAAATGTATATATCACTGAGTTCTATAATGTTTCATCTTATGAGTCTTGCAGGAGTGTTTTAAATAAGAATCTGTGTCAAATAATTATAAGAATGTAGCCTATTAGTATAAAGCACAATACTTTCACTATAGTGTGAGTGCAGACAGACTAAGCACTCTCTCTCTCTCTCTCTCTCTGTTCTATTATACATAACCCATTCAGAGCCATGAAAGTTGCCATACCAGAGCTGCCGTTGTTAAATCTTTGAAGCTTCACATAACAGTGATGGCAGAGCTGTTGCTTTCCTTTGATTTATCTGTGGTTTTGCATTTTGAAAAACTTTACTAGGCACTTTACAATCTCTACTCACGTTTCCCTCAGATCCTAACTTCAAACTACTAGTCCAGTACGCCACAGTCCTTAATCTATTCCATTTCGGTTTTCCACCACTCGAAAGTCAGTCTCCCCATAGTGTACCCAAGTCGCTACCAAGCTCCGTATACAACGACCTGACGTATCATTTACCATCCTCAGCAGTTTTTCACAGTCTTGGCACTAAAGCCAGGACAGCTTGGTTGGTGTGAGCTTTACGGCAACAATCTCCTAAAACTTGGTATATTCAAATATCGAAGGAGTATTCATGTAGGGTTTTGGGATGTGTTTTTGTTCTCGTTGTCCAAGACGGTTGACAGACTCTTCATGTTTAAAGTCCATCATCATCATCATCATCATCATCATCATCATCATCATCATCATCATTATCATCATCACCTAGCCAGCAGAATCACCAAGTCTTAAATCCCACCGGGCGAGATCGTTCATTATCAAGTTCATTACTACAACAGTAGTATGACAAACGGCACATTAGAAGGCCGTCCCCATCCCCATATTTTAGGAGGAAAAAATAACTGTTTCCTGGGGAAGGTGTGTGGGGAGCTGCATTTCAAACTAACTAAAATCTAGTTTGAATGGAGGTCTACCACTGTGCAAATTGTTTATTATTATTATTTTTTTTTACCTAGGTAGGAAACAATGGTATTGCATATCAGCATTACTTTACCGAGGGAATCAAACTGTGGCCAGTCATACCAGCATTGCTCAGGCATCCCTTGATTCACACCCAACCTGTGTAAATGGAGAGCAACTACTGTGCAAACTTTCATGTTCCCAGGTAAGAAACTAATGGTGGTATCACCTGCGTAGACCCTCCTTCCCATGGGGAGGGGGGCCAGAAATTCACACCCTGCCTGAAGCCTGGTCTGGGTGGATGACTATCAAAGTGCAAAATTTTATTTTTCTAGTTATAAAAAGACGCTGTTGTATACTGGCACTGACTGGAGCCCAACATATCACTCCACTTTGGTGCATGGCCCTCTGGAGTCCCATCTTTCCAAAAACCTAGACCAGGTGGAGGTTTACCATTGTGAATAGTTTCATGTTCCTAGGGAGAAAATTAAGTCATTGTCCCGCCTCAGGGACCACCTCTCCTGACGGGCGTGGGGAGTTCTATTCTGCCTGATACCTAGTCTGCACAGAGGTCTATAACTGTGCGCAGCTTGGTTTCTGTAAGTAAACAAGAACTGACTTGCTCTGGGACCTGTGACGAGACTCGTGTTTCAAAGAGTTTGACGCTCATTGACGCGCCCCACTTTACTTGGTCATTCACCTTCAAAGTGTTCACTGTATGGAGAGCACTGAAGTTGCTGGGTCCACTTTTTGCCCGTGCGAGGATTTTGTGGCTTTCCCTGTCGGCCAACGTCTTTGATGCTCTTCTCCAAAGGCCTCCTTTTAAAAAATCCGCCAGAAACAGAACAGTGGCCACTCATTGATCTTCTGGCTATCACCGCAGGTAAAAAGAGACTATGACCGTGGATACCGATGTTGCCTGGAGACCGACTGTAGGGCGCCACCCACTACATTAGGGCTTTGGACTTTAAGGGTCCACCCAGCCTAAAACCTGCTCCAGACAGAGGTCTACCACTGTGCAAAATTTCCTGCCACTAGGTAAATAAAAAAATATTGCACCTCCGCACAAGTACTTTTGAGCATGAATGCATCCATCTCCTCCTCTTTCTCCATCACCATCGTCATCATCATCATTATCCGTCTGGAGAGATACCGTTCTTCGCCCACTGTCAAGACTGGGAAAAATGATATATGTGGTAAAAGAAAAATAAGATGACTGAGGTTTCATACAGAGAGGGATTAATGTCTGGTGTGTGGCTGTGTTAGGCATACGTGATATTTCCACGATTGTCGAGGGAGACAGATGTAGAGTAAATGTGGACAAATGTAGGGTTAATGGGGAGAGACGCAAGTTTATGAAAAGCAAGGAAAGTGGAAACTGGGCAGAAAGGCATATGTTAGCGTTTGATTCAGCATTCGCCAATACATGTTTTAATACTCAGCAGCCGGTGTTTGAGTGCTGAAGAATTTGTGAGGGGAAGAATTTGAGAGTAATTGTCAGAAAAAATAAGGTAATATGATGTAGCAGGGAGACAGAACATGACTATATATGAGAAAACTTTTAAACTGGAGAGGAGGGGAGGGGGAGGGGGAGTGGCACATTATAGCAGATGATCTGAAGGATCTAAGACACACCTTATAGCAGGAGAATGGGCAAAATATTTGAAACGTTAAAGTGTGTGAGGAAAACGAGATTAGAGTCTTTCAAATTAAGATGTGTAATTACGTTGTTATTGTTGTTTTTGTCTGGCTAAGCAGACCCATCAACGACTGACATGCGATCGTCCACGTAGGGCCGTCTTGTGTTGTGAAACGACGTTGCCCCATAGCATGTAGCGCCTAGCCATAGTGAGTCGCGGGGATTGGTGTGGAGGTTAGTTTCTGGAGACGCCGCATTTGCATCTCCACCCAGTCAATATGGGCACTATAGTGGACTCCACATCACAACGCTCTTTGGTAATATGGTTATCACCCACCGTTTTAAATAGGTTCCCGAATTACAGGAAAGTCTTTGGCTTGTCTCGCAGCATAGAGCTGCATGAATTGGAAAGAAGAGTAATAACTAGTGTCAGGAAGGCTGGAATTAAATAGGAAGAAAGGAGGGCGGACACAGAAAAAAAATGATTGACATGAAGGAAGAAGGAGACAGCACTACTTCCAGTGAGTGGATGATTGGCGTCCCCACATACACCCGTCTTAATATTGTATGAAAGAATAATGGCGGGAACTGTACTTTTGGATGGGAGACATGGGCCAAAAGTACTGAGGACTGGACAAGGGTGGAATTGTTGGATTATTGTAAAAATGGTCATTTAATTTATGTGGCGTGAAATACCTTGTCAAAGCGAGAAATAACACAGTGTAAAAGTCGAGTGCACATACAGTAACCGTTGAATGAAAAAAAAAAAAAAGGCTTCTCAAAGTGTATTAATGATTTATGGTCATAAAGAGAAAATACAGTGGGTGAGGAGAGATTGATTAAAAATACACTGATGGGAAGCAGGAGTGACAGAGAAAGGTAGGCCAAGAAGACTACTGAAGAGTGTGACTGGGATTTTGAATCACGTACTCCTTTGCATTCATAAAGAAGAGGGACGAATGAAACAGAGCAACATGGAAAAAATAATGTACAGGGTGGATGTCTCGTTGCCAGCGATCTATAGATATAGGCAAGAGAAGTTTATCAGAATTAACCGGAAATTGATGAGTGTGGAAAGGTTGTTGATGTGTCAAACTGTCCTTGGTGTAGACCATTTTATACGTCAGATAAAAGAATAACTGTGAGTGTGAATGAGGTTTATTTCACTTTTAATGACGTCACCTCATCAAGGCGGAAGAATCCGATGTTATATTAAGATATTGTAAAAAATAAATTAATAAATAAGTAAACACATCAAGAAATACAGTACATATGAAATATTTACTCCTTGGCTCTGCATCCTCCTGTGAGGGGTGACCCCGACAGCACACCTCTTGGCATATACCGGTATATTCCTATTGAACAAATCCCAAAAAACATCACTCTTAGCCACAGACCTCCATCCCTTTGGTCTACTATACTTAACTTTTCTTCTCCCAACTACCCAACGCTTCATACTCCCTTCTTGTCAGCCTCTCATTGGCAAGTCTCTCAGTGAGACCAGACCATCCCATTTTCTTAAAATGCAACAATGTACACAAACACAGGATTTTTTGTCCCAGCAGATCCTTCACTTAAAGGTGTGTAATGTTCTCACTCTCTTCCTCCAAGCTCGGCCCTTTCCTCGTGGGATCGACGCTGAGAGGGTCTAAGGTGGGAGGAGAGGCATTGTCGGGTTCACTCTCACCCCTTCATCACACTCGGCCCCTTACTCGTGGGATCGAAGTTCAGAGAGTCCAAGGTGGGAGGAGAGGCAAATGGTGCCAGTAATCTGTAGATGTCATTTAAAAGTTCTGAGTACGACGTTTCCCTTCACACATTTGTCGCCTAAAATAGGCGCAGTACTATTTGTACTTACTTCAGTATTAAGGCTCTAAGAATGCAATGGACGTGAGATTGGATTCGAACTGCCCGCCATGCTTATCTCAAATACCCACGAACCTGATGTCAGTGTTCTTAAGGTGTGACGTAACCTTTCACTTTCCCCTCAATTCCCTAAAATCCTAGTAAAACTAAATTATTAAAAACAGACGAGTGCACGAGAACAATCGTATTCAATAACCCTTCCTCTCATATTAAATTCGTACTGCCAAATCAGCTAAGGAAAATGTTGATAAAAACAATTTTCCTTCATCCCATCCCCGTAACGGGTTCCCATCGCCTTTGTTCGTAACACGACACGGAGCAGAGCTGGGCAGGGTCCCTCTCGCTCTTATACTTCCCATGGATCTGTAGGTTATTTTGCCCTTCTAAAAAGGGCACAGGTGCTGGGGGAAGAAATGCCTGGGTCAAGTGCTACCATGATTTCGGTAGAGAGACCATAGGAGATGTTACAGTGGAGACACCCTGCCTTATAGCTACCTCGCCACACCTACCTCTGAGTCCTACCTCATGCACCCCACTTACCCATGTCTTGAGTATTCTAGTATTTTTCAGTAGCGGTGGTCCTAAGTAGACAGGAGAATGTGTGTACTTTATAAGATTATAACCTGGACTTTAATAAGATATGTTTAAAGGTAATTAACTGTTATATTACTCTTTTTTCTTATGTGTGCAATAACGGGAGTTATGGGGACGGTATGTGCTTTTACTTGGTATTCTGGTGGCAGTCGCCATGAAAGCGAAACCGGCCCGTTGTTAACCCCCATCCCACCATCGCTAAAACTGTTGTCCCATTAACTGAAATTTACTAAGAAACATGTTCAATTCCCTTGGTCCCCATCATGTGAGGAAGCCTTGCAACACCTTAAACAAAAGCTGATCAGTGCTCCTGTTTTAGTAAAAGCTAGTGTTAATAATAAATTTATCCTGCACACTGATTCTAGTATCACTCACGTGGGAGCTGCTCTCATGCAAACGTAGTTGAATGGGTCACTCAAGCCAGTCGGTTACTTTTCTAAGAAACTGAAGCCAATAGAAGAGCATTACTCGGCCACTGATAGAAAAGGTCTGGCTATAAACTTAGATTGCAGGAATTTCCAGCAATATTTGTGGGGTAGTCGTTTCACCATTAAGACTGATCACCAGCTTCTAGTAACTGTATGAAAAAAGAAAACGAAGTCACATAGAATGAACAGGTGAATGCACGAGTACAGGTCTGACACTGACTACAGGATGGGTAGGAAGAATGTTTTAGCAGACCAGTTAGGTAGACTAGTGAGAGTGTTAAATGGGAGCCAGACGAGAGATGGCTAGGAAAGACTCGGGAAGAGATGAGAAAGGGCTAGTGTAAAGAGGCATGGTGGAAGGATATGACAGAGTACCTAGAAGATGGTAAACATCGCTATCCTGGTGTCATCCTAAATCAGTTTGCTGTAGAACAAGGAATTTTGTGTTTGCTAGTACCTAAGAAGGATGACAGCCTACATTACTTACTAGTAGTCCCACAGGAATTAAAGAAGGCTGCTTTGAGTTTAGTACATGATCAAGAGTCAGGACACTTAGGCCGGAAAATGTAAACTGACAAGGCTGAAATGATGTTCTACTGGCCAAACCTTAGAGTAGAGATGAATACCTATGTATTAGAATGCAAAAGCTGCCAACAGTTTAAGGATACCTCTGGGTTACAGTAGAAATGGCAGGAGTTCCCCCCTGTGCACAAGCCCCTTGACCGGATCAGTATTAATCTCACTGATATATGTGCTGGAACCCAAGGTTACCGTTCCGTGCTGACAGTTCTGGACCACTACAGCAGGTCTGTCAAATTTTACAAACTGAGGACTAAAACTACAGGTGAGGTGTATGCTAACTTCTCAGAGTATTTGTGTGACTCTAGGGTCCCAACACTTCTTCTCCTGGATAATGGAGGAGTTTACCTCGCAACAATTCAAAACCCTTTGCTCCTCCTACAACATCAAAATAGACTATGTGACTCCATACCATCCCCGTGGGAAAGGACTGTCGGAGAGAATGCACCAGACCATGAAAAGTGTACTGACAAACCTGTGTAATAGTCATCCCCTTCGATGGACCAAATTCTTGAGTGAACATCAACGTGTTCTGAACGGTGTGCATACATCAACTGGCGAACGACCCCATTTTGCTTTCTTCTCAACGCATGCCCCCAGACAGATAGTTGTGAACTTACCAGTGATAGAAAATGATGACCGTCAGAAGGCAGTGGCCGTGGCTCGGGATCTTATACAACAAGCTCTTTGAACATGGCTCGCAAGTTCCGTGAAGTAGCCAACTGGAAAAGGAAGAACCAAGTGGTCGAGCGTGGAGACTTAGTATGGGTGAAAAATGAAAACCCTGAGTCAAGTATGAGCCAGAATCTGAATGCAAAATGGATGGGACCATAAAAAGTGATACATGTGATATGTGATGGTGGTGCATAATCCTTGGAATAAAAGTTTGACGACACTGTAGTGCAGCGGGCAGCTGAGAAAGTGAAGCCTTATATAGAAATGAAACAGTGGCTGATCGAGCCATCAGTTGTGGTGGAAGATGATGAGGATTGTCAGCCTGAGGCCTTGCCACCCAGAAACCACAGACCTGTCAGTAGATATATTGAGAATTGCTAAATGTATATTGTACCACTCTCTGGTCCCGTACGTAAGTTTCATTCTCCTTGTCAAACCCATGTTACTGGTGTTACTTTACGATAAGTCGGTGGATGCAATACAGGTATTCTGTGTATGAGGATGTATCGGAGCACATGCAGACATGCTTAGTAGCTCTAAGGAAACTCAGGGATGACTGTGTGTATGAGAGTTTGTCTGGATGAAAGGTTGTGTTTCATGTTAACCACTTTCCTCCTTGAGGCTTACATACTGCAAAGAGGTAAGCCCTAAGACAACCTAGTCTAGACGTCCACAATAACCTCTATGATAGGTATCTGGGGTCTCACAAGTGACTTAGGGTGGATGGGAGATTTGTCTCTGTAGGAAATAATAGGTGTCGGGTTGACGTCAGTGTTTATCGACCAGAAGGAGAGTGAGGTACCGGCTTGTATTGGTGACAGTTTCCTTTTGTCGGCAATGTCTCTCGTTGTCACCGTATAGTTGTAAGTAAAAACAGTTCCACAGTGCCATTATGTATTTGTAGGTCAATTGAGTGAGATAAAAGTCTTAAAAAGGAGGAAAAAAAAAGCGGTGTAATGGTGCCAGTAATCTGTAGAGGTCATTTATCAGTTCTGAATACGACTTTTCCCTTCACTCTCTTGTCGCCTAAAATAAGAACAATAATATTTGCACTTATTCAGTATTAAGGCTCCATGAATGCAAAGGGCGTGAGATTGGATTCGAACTGCCCACCGTGCTTAACTCAGATCCCGTGAACCTGACGTCACTTATCTTCCGGTGAGACGTAACCTTCCACTTTCCCCTCAGTTCCCTAAAATCCTAGTAAAACTGACTTATTAAAAACAGACGAGTGCACGAGAACAATCATATTCAATAACCCGTCCACTCATATTAAACTCATACTGCCAAGTTAGCTAAGGAAGAAGTTAATAAATGGAATTTTCCCTCTTCTCATCCCTTTAGCGGGTTCCTCTCGCCTTTGTTCATAACACGACGCGGAGCAGAGGTGGGCAGGATCCCTCTCGCACTCATACTTCTCATGAATCTGTAGGTTTTTATTTTGCCCTCCTAAAGAGGGCACAGGTGCTGGGGGAAGAAATGCCTGGGTCAGGTGCTACCATGACCTCGGTAGAGACACCGTAGGAGATGTTATGGCAGAGACACCATGCCTTACAGTTACCTCGCCATACCCACTTCTCCTACCTTATGCACTCCACTCACCTGTATCTCGAGTATTCCTAGTATTTTTCAGTAGCGGTGGTCCTAAGTAGATAGGAGAATGTGTGTACTTTATAAGATTATAACATACACTTTAATAAGATATAATCTAAGGTAATTAGCTGTTATATTATCCTTTTTTTTTATGCATGCAATAACGGGAGTTAAGGGGACGGGTTGTGCTTTTGCTTGGTATTCTGGTGGCAATCGACATAAAAGGGAAAACGGCTCGACGTTAACCCCAACCCCGTCATAGGTGAAGTTACCAAAGGACATACTATATCAGTAGTCGTGCTCCTGTGATTCATTAAAAGTTTCTCCCCTCGCCCTTCAAAGCGGCAAAAAAAAAAAAAAAAAAATCTAATTCTAAACGGGCACAGGAACGATTATTTCACGTCTCAGCCAAGTCTCATCGCCCTTCACTCGTTTCCCAGACTCACAGCAGTCACCTCCTTAGGCTCACAGTGGCTGCACCAGTTGCAGTCTTGTCACATGAAATACTGATTTTCATTCTTTTGCCTGTCACACTTTTGGTGCCCATATTTTTCTTTATGTACAGCATAATAGCATCTTTTGGAAATTGGGATAGTTGTATTCCTGGCGAGATAATGGGAGATCAGTGTGATTTAAATGTAGGCAAGTGGATGTAATGGAGGTATTATTAGTCTAATAAGCTATAATTAACTCAGATTTTATCTTCTAATATTGGATGCATCTCGGAATAGTAAATATCATGTCATTTTTCTAGGTGAATCAGCATCGATTACTCTTCGAGTAACTACATCCATCCATCCTTTATCGGTGGATATTGCATTAACTCCGAGTTATGAGCAGTGAGCTTGTCGGACAGTGTCTGCTATACTGACGCCACAGACAATTCCAGCCTACAACGGACACACTAAGATTAAATAAGACCATCGATACTCGTTGTGCGATATAACTGCTGATGGTGTAATCGAGACAAAATGATATGTAATGAGTAATATGACACACATGGGTTTATGAAGTGTAAATATCCTGGAAAAAAAAAAAAAAAAACAGTATCATATTGAAAGAGTTCAAATAAGTATGTAAATGAAAATGACTAACATGTACGTACGAGTACACCGGATCACCAACGGGATTTTGGCTCGATTACACCATGATAATACTATTTTCTCCATACCTTGTCACGGGAGATAAACAACGAAAACCCAGTCTCACAGAAACGACAGAAGCCAACCAGTGGGCAATAATGCTGCTGCTGTGTTTTTGGCTAATAACACTTCTAGCATCTGCATTGCCGGCACCTCAGTGGACATCAGTGATCACTTTCTGTTTCTGCATGTAAAATATAATGGGAACCTCGAGCTTCATAGAACCTGTATTCCCCGTTTTCTTTTTCTAATTGATGCAGTTCATGTATCATATATATTTTTTTACTGTCTTTGTAGAGGATTCCCCTTCTTACTTCTTCTCTGCCATGTTTTTGGAGCCATCCGGCCCCATTTGTGTATAGTGAAAATTAATATGATAAAAGGATTATGTTTTTTTTCTTTGATTTAATAGTCAAGGACATCCACATCACACTAGCAATACAGTGTGACTGGGAGATATACAGTGTTGCCACAAAATACGAGTGAAGTGTATATCAGGATGCAAACAAAGCAACATCTGCAGCTAGGGAAATCTATCTGTCTATCTACATACCAAGGCTGCTTCCCCCAAAAGGAGGGTAGCCGAGACAGGATGACACACTCCCAATTTAATAATCCACACACACACATTTACTCGTATCTTAGCCCCAAGGGGAGAAGGGACATATCCTCACCACACCACACCCCACTAGGGTCAACTGCGCAGTGCAATCAGCGACATCCGCAGCAGGGCCAGACAGCAGAGCTGGTTTACCCCTGCCACATCATAATGAACCTATTCCCTCATCCGCACATGACCTGATCAGCTCATCAGACCAAATGTGGGAGAATATCCCCTTGGGGCAGCGTCACCATTCATACATTCACAGTTTCTCTCCGGTAATCCCTGTAAAGCACAGCCACTCTTCCTTGATCTACAGACATCCCTGTCGCATCTAATGCTCTCTTCATATTGCCCATCCTTCCTATTCGGTGTCTTCCTATCAGGCTTACACCTCTCACATCCGATTCAGTTATCTTTTTCGCCAGTCGCTGTTAATCAATTCTCTCCACATGCCCAAACCATCGCAACACTCTCTGTTCAACTCGTTCAGCCATCTCCTGCATTACCCCAGTTCCCCATCGTACTTCATCATTTATCACTCGATCCATGCACGTCACTCCACATATACTCCTCAGACACCTTATCTCCATTACATTCAAACTCTTCCTCTCTGCTACACCCATATTCCTTATTTCAGCCCCATATAATGCAGTCGACACCACAACATCTTCATACAGCCTTCTCTTTACATTCATTCAGAGCGAACGACATGCAAACACTTTTTTCATTCCTCCCAGCACCTTTCCTACGTGCTTCATTCTAAACTTCATCTCTACATCTGTTTTTCCATCCACAGCAAAATGTGATCCGAAATACTTAAAACACTGTACCGCATTCATCCTCCTACCACCTACAAACCTCGTACACTTCATTACTTTACTCTTAGTCACATTTACTCTCAGTTTCCTCCTTTCACACACCCTTTCAAACTCCACTACAAACTGTCTCAATCTCTCCTCTGAATCAGCCACCAGTTGAGTGTCATCCGCAAACAACAACTGATCCAGATTCCACTTTCAAAATCAGCATTCACCAGACTCAAACCTCCATCTATCGCTCTCGCATTCGCCTCCCTTACAACACCATCCATATAAATATTAAACAACCAAGGTGACAACACACTTTAGGAACCCCTTGGGTACAGTGAGGAACGCTTGCGAAGAACATATAGGGTTCTGTAACGGCAGTTGTCGAAAATCTGACACCAGATGATAGTTTTTGCTCGGAACTGTTAGACGTTCTAGGGGAGGCGAAATTATGGAAGAAAAATGCGGATGTGAAATATTCTATTGAGTGTCATTTCAGGATCAGAAAAGGGAACTGCGTTATTAAAGTCTCATGTCCTGAATTAAAACCAGATTCTTACAATATGCGTTCCTGGCTATTTTTTACCTGCTCATGTCCACAGTATTGCTACTTTGAACAGGCTTCTTTGTCACGGGTGATGCATATCTTTAGCAAAGCTACATTCTTTATTTTTCAGTGCCGGATTCCCAAGCTCTCTCTCTCTCTCTCTCTCTCTCTCTCTCTCTCTCTCTCTCTCTCTCATACACCAGATAACAATCTCTTACACTCTCCCTTTCACTTACAGATTGTGATTTACTTTACTATTCCAATTCTTACTCCCTTTAGTACATTCGCACGTTCTTTCGCATCCCCATTCACTCTCACATATGCTCACTAACATTTATTAACTTTGTCTCACATTCACTCACTCAATCAGCCTCACTAAACAGCAGGTTCACTTACACTCACCCATGCTAATATGCTTACACCCACACCCATGGATACTCGCTATAGGCCTACTGATTGACATGCTTATTCAGTTAAACATGCTCCCATGCTATTTCATTTACACTCACCCCCACGATTATATGCTTACACTCACTCCCATACTCATTCATTTAAACTTAATCTCATGCTCATTAATATACACTCACCCCCATGCTCATTCACTAAAAATTACTCCCATTCATTAATTTACTCCCATCCTCATTACTTAAACTCACTGCGATGTCTGTTCACTTAAACTTACTCCCATGTTCATTCGCTGACACTCACCTCCATGCTCCAATATTTACACTCACTCCCATGTTCATTCGTTTACACTCACACCCATACTAGCTTTTCCATACTGTCACTCAGTCTTACACGCAATTCTCTCAGTAAGTCTCTTATTCTTTAACAATCTGACACAGGTCCATACTCTTTCACTTTCACTATTTCTTTCTTGCTCATTCTCTGTAACCTACACTCCCTCCTGCATGCACTCATTTTCACGTACACTCAGTCTCTCTACCTTCATCTCATTCAGTCTCAGACTCTGCTGCCTCCTTCGCTTTCATTCATTCACTACTTTACACTCACTCTTAGACTTTCTAATGATTATATTCACTTTTAAACACTGGGTCATTGTCACTTACTCTCTTTTTCTCTGCCGCACATTCGTTTTCGAACACTCCTCACTCTGCAACTCATTTTCGCTACTACTATCACTCTTAGGGCGCCGCCACACAAAGGCCGGAACCAGACTTAGTCTGACGCAAATTGTCTGACCACCTCCGTTGGAAATAATCAGCCATGGTAACAACCATTTAGAAGTTCACACTCCTCACTCTGCAACTCATTTTCGCTACTCCTGTCTTAGGGAGCCGCAACACAAAGGCAGGAACCAGACATAGTCTGACGCAAATTTTCTGACCACCTCCGTTGGAAATAATCAGCCCTGGTAACAGCCATTTAGAAGTTCACATTCGTCGTCTGAATCATGTCAGAGTCTGGTTCGGATATTATCTGTCTTCCAACATTTAGCTTCAGAATTAGTCTGGCTATTGCCTTTTGTGGGGATGTCCTCAGATACACACTCACTCGCTCTTGTATATTTATTCACTTTTTCACATTCTCACCCATTCACTCTCACTGGCTAGCACATTATCACTAATATTAATTAACAGGCGCTCTTACCATCTCACTTTCCTGACTCACTTTACCTCACTGTCTTACTCTTACATGTTCGGTGTTACACATTTTATTGACGTAACCGTAATCTGAAGTGGTCAGTCACTACATAGAACAGATGGCGTGGTCATCTTTACACGTACTTCTTGTGTTGCTGCTATCCACATCCAATACTGAATACATTCTAGCACTGTCGCTTTCTTGGATGCTGTAATGATAGCAAATGTATATTTTAGGACATGTCGGTGGGTTTTGTGGAGAATCAAGTCAGACTTTTTTTCTTACGAAATCGAAAAACCACACTCTTCCCAGCCCCCGTCCTAAATCGATTTTTCATCCTGTTTGTAGACCAGTTCTCTACCACTTAACCTCCTGCATACCCACCCTCGTTCTCTTGCTTAGAATCTTCCAATCTTCACACTCTTTCACTGTTTCTTACTTTCTTGCCCACTCTATGTCACCAGCTTACTAGCACAGCCACTTCCTTTGGCACTTTTTCACTCTGCTTCACCTACCGGTCACTGTTATATACACAATCGCTTTCCCTCACATACCAGTACTTTCACATTTCCAGCCAATCATTCTCGAACTCACCCTCTTACATGCACTCAGTGCCACGCTAATTTTCATACGCTTTCTCTCATGTTCAGTCTTTTACACTTGCTGTCCCTGGTTCGCAGTCACACTCAGTCTCATTCATTCACAGTAATTTCAGACTTTCAGATTGTCTTGCACTTACTTTGTCGCACTCACTCATTTAGGCACAAACACAAACGCCATCTCCCATAATCTTCATCATCATCATCGTCATCATCATCATCTGCCGACTCTGGTTCCGACATTCACTCAGTCATTAAGGCTGTGTACGTTATTTCACCTTCCAGTGTTCACTGATTTGCCTCGAGCCTTATCTAGTTGCTATAGAATCCTATGAAAGTTATGCAAATGTGATCCCACGAGAGTCAAGTTTCTAGGGTTGGCGAGCACACAAACACACTTTATGTTCGTTATAAACAGCTATGGTAAGAAACGGGGAAGCATATTTTTTTTTTACAGAGAGTAAGAGGTTTTTCATTACCCATTAAAGGTTGGCAAAGCTGTTCCAGACAGTTAATTCTAGGAGTTAAAGTTAGTTAATACCATCAGTGACAATGATGTAATGGTCCTATAGAAAATTTTCTCTGAATTACGATATGTTGTATATAGTGAGAATATTAAACAATTCTTTGGTAGTGAACAGCCGTCCTTCGTATTCGGTACTTTCTGTCAGCTGTTGTAACCGATGTTCAAGCTATGACTGAGGTGTAGACTTGAACAGATCATGCTGTACACTAAATTTATGGACAATTTAGCTAAGAACAGATCATGCAGCAAAGAAACCGAACGAATGTTTAGTGAAATATATATCTAACATTTACAGCAACATATGCTATGGAGAATATGGTCAACGGCAGACGTAGGTCGGTGGGAGTGTGGATGTGAGAACAAAATATTGACAAATCGCATATACTCTGGCCTTTGAACAAGAGAGACATATTCTAGCCCCTGGCTAACATACCGATTCTAGTAGTTATTCTGTGTCTTATAAACTATACACATAGGCTTTCCAGGATAAAGTGGTTATTTAATTCAAATCGGCATAATGGTTCTTTTCCTACTAACTGAGATGTGGTTAAAGGTATACCGACTTTTATTAAATCACTCGAGTTGACGACTGAAAATTGTGTACCGAAATTGACATTTTACTGAGTCATACAGCAGAATCTGGAATGACATTGACAAACTTTGTGGACTGCCTGAGCTGCAGTCCGCACATTAACTGTGATTAACGATTAACAGCCATATTGATTTAACATTAGTCTTTTAAATGAAAACCAAAGTATAATTTGTTAAAACTAAGCACAATACATTCCATAATTCTTTTCTCTCTCAATTTCAAAGTCAACATTGGTCCAAATACCGTGTTTGTTTTTCTCTTTTTCTTTAACTCTCAACTCATTTCCAGCTTATCTTTGATGATTTTCCTCGTGAGAGCTGTGTCGTACTCTTCCTAAATCATCTCATTCATGTGTCTCTTTGAAGTCGCCTCCACCCACCCTGCTCTACACAGATTTTACTTAACTTTGCTGAGAGAATCACAAGATGCGAGTTACGATTTACATGAAAAGTAAGTGGCACAACCGAGAGACGAAAGACGGTAGAGATAATAATTGTTAATGGAGGGATGACATGATGCACTGAGGTTATGTAAAGCGAGAAGAAAAGGAAGCAGTTTGGCGAGCTGTGAAGATGTAGAACGTGTCATGATGCAATCGTACACCTGGCAAACAGAAAGCTGGATTACTGAGGAGTGAGAAATGGAGAAGACATTTGTGGCTTGCTGTTCATTAACTTAAAGTGCATTTATGGGATGTCTCAGCTGTAGATTGTGAAAGCAGCGTTGTTAATGCAAATGGGCCATGTGGTGACAAAGCGATAAAAGAGAAAAAAAAAATAGGAACCACATGGGTACAGTGAGGAACGCTTGCCAAGAAGGTATAGGGTTCTGTGATGGCAATTGTCGAAAATCTGACACCAGATGATAGTTTTTGTTCGGAATTGTTAGAGGTTCTGGGGGAGGCGAATTTTTGGAAGAAAGATGTGGATATGAAGTATTCTAGTCACAATTAATATCATTTCAGGATCAGCAAAGGTAGCTGCATTAAAGTGTCATGTTCCGAATTAAAACCAGATGCATACAATATGCGATTCTGGTTGCTATGTACAGTACCTGCTCTTGGCCACAATAATGCTACTTTGAACAATCTTATTTATCTCGGGTGATACGAATCTTTTGAGGAGCTGTTCTTTATTTTTCAATGCCGGGTATACTCTCTCTCTCTCTCTCTCTCTCTCTCTCTCTCCTTTCCATCTTTAGCAATGTTTCGGTATTACAGATTAGCACGATGCTAATGACTATGGTGCATGCTTATAGTTACCTACCGCTATGGCTAACTTTCCTAGCAGTTTTTTTTTTTTTTTTTTTTTCAGGGCAGTCATGTACTAAGTAAGTAATCTAGGAGGGAAAAAAAAAAACTACTATGATGCAAGATTTATACAAGAGATACATTTTCAACACCAATTTTTATAGTTGATATTTAAGTCGGGTGGAGAGGGGAATCCTTCCATACATACAGTAATTACAGTCTTATATTTGATATACTTGGACACAATAGTTAGTAAGGATTACAATATCGAATACATATTCCATTGGAGGTACATACCTCAAAAGAGCGTGAAGAGATTATAAATAAGATACAGGTTCCGCACAACAAGGGCTATTCCCTCTTCTCAGTTTATACCAGCGGACAAAATACCTTTATTTCGCAGGTAATGCGATGATGTTTTAATAGACACTTGGTAGAGCATGGATGGCCGAGTCAGTGAAGTGCACATGAAAAATTTTGAACGAATGCAAGATGGCTGACTGGAACTACAACCCTGAAATGTAACGTGGGCACTGTAATATCTACCTGTTGTTTACTTTAATTGATGCAATTAATACCAATTTTAAATTTGGCTATACAGATATACACTAATGATACAGAGATCCAAAGAAACCATAAGTACTTTATGGATCAGTTTTATGAATAACTTTTGTAGTATGATAGGATGTTTCGTTAGGTGCTAAATTACTTAAAATTAGCCAGAGATACTTAAGGCATATTGCTTTGCTTTGATTCTCTCTCTCTCTCTCTCTCTCTCTCTCTCTCTCTCTCTCTCTCTCTCTCTCTCTCTCTCTCTCCCCAAGTTCCAGTCACTTAGAAACACTTACAGCAACTTATTTCCGCATATAATAACAAAAGCTGGATGGACATTGGTTGAGTTCACGTCGTAGGAAATACAAAAAAGGCCAGCTTCACAGGCATACCTACGACCACTTGCCTGTCGGAACTGTGCTTTGTTTCCCATGAGCGACAAGGAAAGGCGGGTGCACATTCATTCCACGTTTCTTGTCCCTCCTGGAAAAATACATCTTGGTTACCAGGGAAGAATTCTCATAGGCATATAATTATATTTGTTCTAGCAGGAAAAACACGGAAAGACAAGTGTTGAATTTCCTATCAGTATTTCCTAAGTCTGCTAATACCAAGTCGGATCACTTCCTTCTAAAACAGCTTCAAGCTCGCGCAGGGTGCGGAGCATCGGAGTGACGTCGACTTGCTCTAGTCTAGGATGAAACCTCAGTGTTCAGTTGACTCCTGACCATGAAGGTGCGTGTATGCTTGCTCCACTCATCAGACCATGACACATTTTCAGTCCGGAGAAGTGAGGGAAGGTACTGAAATGTGTGAGGGAAGGTTTAGGGGTGTGAGGGAACCTACTGCTATATTATAGAGGTAAACGAGTCCCCACTTTTTCCCCTTCTTCATTTTCCCTTATTATAAATGTTTAATTTGAGTCTGCCCTTTTATACATTTTCTGTCACTTAAGCCAGCTGACGTCACACAAACCAAGCCTCCCTGCGCGCTGACGGAAAGTGAACCGACTTGGTATTAGTAGACTTAGAATATTTCTTCCTTCAAAATTTAAATCTGAGTCATAAAGTAATTTAAAAAAAAGGCATCGTGGCACCTGTTCCTCAGTGATTTACTTTTCATATTTCTCCTTAACATTTTCTTCTATGCAGTATACCTGAGGCAGCTGGGATACATAATGGCTGAAAAATTAGACAACACATTCAACTAAAATTTACCTATAGGAAAACTGCCTTAAGTTTCTACAGAAATCATAACGAATATTGTGTATCAACAATATTCATTATAGAGGTGTAGGCCTGCACAGGAGTTAACCTTAAGTCATCGTTGTGGCAAAAGACACAGACGCATACAGGTTTGTTGCGAAGATTCATCATAAACAGCAATGCCATAAATAAAAAAAACAGAAAATGATTAAGGAAAATGTCAGGGCCAGCATAGGGTATGAAGATGGCTCCACAGTTACACCTCGCAGAAATTTTCGACCTGCAAAAAAAATAAGAGAGAGAGAGAGATTAGTCTTGAAACGTATTTTTCATGAACTGATACATTTTTTTATTAATAACCTTAGAAGGGGGCCATCAATCTCTTGCCAAACGTGACAACGCCATGATATATATATATATATATATATATATATATATATATATATATATATATATATATATATATATATTATTATTATTATTATTATTATTAATTTATAGATAGATAGAGAGATATATAGATAGATAATTGCTGCATTACAGGATTTATAGCTACAACATTTTAATTCTCATTTTTTACAGTTCCTAAACACGCACCATCAAGAAAACTCTTCAGTTTTAGTCAGCATTTTACAAAAAATGTATGGAGAATTTGGACAGGGTACGGCGATGAGCTAGAGAAATGAAACCTCGATTATAGAACAAACCATATGAGGAACTAATCTTTTAGAAGAGCTGAACTTCTTTAACTTGACAAAGTGCAGGTTACGAGGGGATCTGATCAAAGTATACAAAATTCTTAAGGAAAATGACATTATACTAAGTAGGTAAATACTATACAATAGCGGGGTCAAAATGCTCTGGAAGTTATGGACATATATAATCATCGGCAAACGCTTCCAGTCAAAAAGAAGGACTTTTTCTTCGAAAGAACTGTCAACATAAGAAACTGCCTAGAAAAGCGGTAGAGGGCACCACAGTAATGACACTAAAAAAATCATTTAGATAAGTATCTAACTTCGAATCCTCAGTTAACTGTGTCCATGGATGAATGATACAAAAAACGGTGTAACTGACTTTTCCTTTCTTTCTGATCACGGAGAATGCAAAAGTAGTGTAATATTATCATATAGTACTCGTTTCCCCTTACAGATTATATAAGTGTTGAATGCACGAGGTATATACCGTATAAACTTCTTGTCAATCTTTCGCATAAAATTTCCACGGAAGTTTTTCTTTGTTGTATGTGGTCTTTCTTTCTTTTCCCTGCCGGGTTTGACTACAGGGTTCGTTATTACTCTATTATCATTATCTTCAGCTTATAGAGCTAGATAAAGTACTGTACTAATAGCTTTCTCTGTATCAAACAGCCCCAAACGGACCAAAAATTCAGTTGTCGTTTGTTTTCCATTACACTACTTTGTATTCCCATGTACTTATCGTAGTGATATAGAATGGGCTGGGATAATGATGTAAATATAAGTAATAATATTTATGTTGACTTAAAACTGTCTTGTATCATGGACGTTATGATGAACTGATGACAAGAATTCTAAAGAATTATTGACGCTATGCATTTTGCATGAAAACAACACCATTATTAAATACCCACCTTGTTCACTAGGGCGTCCTGTAAAACAGAAAAATAGCCCACAGGTAGACGGAGCCCGAGGCATTACACACACTGCAGCAGCCACGAGCCACACGTGCAAACAGTAGGAGCGGGGTTTGTTTGAGGCGAAACAACTCCACTACACTTATGCAAACTTGTGTTATTTGCAGACACTATTTGTGGAGTTGAGCAGGAAGTTAATCCGGCATGTGTGCACAGTACCTGTCTTGCAGACGAGTTGTGGTTCTGTGAGGAAATGACAGAAGATGAAAGTGAATTAATAAAATACGCTTACTTTCGAGAATGTATTGTCAGCATAAATGCTGGTTGGAATAAACTGCAGTACAAAGAAAAGAGTGATTTACTCTGAAGTTCTTGAAAAATAATTAAAAAATCTACAGGAAGTTCTCTTTAAATACAATACAATGGTGGTGCTAACGTGAAGCCTGTCACTTAATGATCATGACTTGCATACAACAGGCAACGTATTAGCCTACCTGTTTTACATTATTATGAACAGTTTATACTCAGCAAAAGTTTCCACCTTTCAAGTGCATTACTGAGTTTTCCACTTTATATTTGGCGCTGAAACATTGACTTCACAGGTATGGTAGTAGCTGTCTATGGGAGCGGGTCTGTCCGTCTGTCATTCAGTAACGTTTCAGATGCTTCACCCTCGCTGACATTTACAAATTTACATAACAGGACCCTGAAGCTCGTGCTTCACGCCCATATACTTTACCGACGTCTGTAAAACTCCTTATTGGATCTTGAGGTTCCTTCATTTCTTTTCATACTTCTTCATATTTTGGATGTTTGATGTCCAGCGAAACTAGAGCGGCGTTTACTGTATTTGCCGGACTCTCTCTCACTCTCTCTCTTACACACACACACACACACACACACACACACATGAGAGAGAGAGAGAGAGAGAGAGAGAGAGAGAGAGAGAGAGAGAGAGGAGTGAGGCGGACCAGGGGAGAGAGGAGCAGTCAGGGAGAAAGACCGAAAGTTGAGAAGCTGAGGATCAAAGAAATGGCAGATGGTTACAGGACCAAAGTAGAGGATGAGTTAGAATCAGTGAATTGGAATGAAATGGCTCTGGACAGCCTGTGGAATGCATATAGAGACTGCTTAGTTAGGAGTGCTAAACCGATGTGTGGTGTGGCAAGAGTAACAACAAAGAAGAAAGGTGCAGAATGATGGGATGATGAGGTTAAGAAACCACTGGAGGAAAAGAGAAGAAGTGGCTAAAGTGGTTACAGGACAGGGGTTCAGTTGAAATAAGAACTGGATACAATGAAAGCAAGAAGCACGTAAAGAGACTAGTGAGGAGGAAAAAGGAGGTAAATGATGATCTAGGAAGAAAAATGAATGCAAATGACTTTGACAATAGGAAGTTATTCTAGAAAGGGGTGCAGAAATGTACAAGTGAAGCGGAAAGAAATGTGCTGGTGTGAAGGAGGAGTGAGGCAGACCAGGGGAGAGAGGAGCAGTCAGGGAGAAAGGCTGAAAGTTGAGAAACTGAGGATCAAAGAAATTGCAGATGGTTACAGGACCAAAGTAAAGGAGGAGTTAGAATCAGTGAATTGGAATGAAATGGATCTGGACAGCCTGTGGAATGCATATACGAGTAGAGACTGCTTAGTTAGGAACGCTAAAGCGGTGTGTGGTGTGGCAAGAGTAACAACAAAGAAGAAAGATGCAGAATGATGGGATGATGAGGTTAAGAAACCACTGGAGGAAAAGAGAAGAAGTGGCTAAAGTGGTTACAGGACAGGGGTCCAGTTGAAATAAGAACTGAATACAATGATAGCAAGAAGCAGTGAAGAGACTAGTGAGGAGGAAAAAGGAGGTAAATGATGATCTAGGAAGAAAAATGAATGCAAACGACTCTGACAATAGGAAGTTATTCTAGAAAGAGGTGCAGAAATGTACAAGTGAAAGTGGAAAGAAATATGATGGTGTGAAGGATGTAGGTGGTAGATTATTAACCCATGGGGATGAAGTAAGGACCAGATGGAAAGAATATTTTGAAAGCCTGATGAATGGGAATAGAGAGAGCAGAGCGGCTGTAAACATGATAGGTCTGAGGGGTGTGCAGAGAAGGAATGCAGTGCCAGGAGACGTGACACTCGCACAGATGAAGAGTGGTGTGAAGCGGCTAAAGAAGGGAAAGCAGCTGGGGTTGATAATGAGTATGCAGAGATGATTAAATGTAATGGAGGGAGTGGAATTAAGTGCTTGTTGGAGAAGGCAGGGATGAATGAAACTGTGTCAGGAGAGTGGAAAAAGGCTGTGATTGTTCCCCTGTACAAAAATAAAGGTGAGCAAAGTGAGTGCAAGAAATATCATGGTAAAAATTTGTTGAGTGTGGTAGGG
Organism: Coenobita brevimanus; assembly: GCF_032717465.1. Classification (NCBI taxonomy): domain Eukaryota; kingdom Metazoa; phylum Arthropoda; class Malacostraca; order Decapoda; family Coenobitidae; genus Coenobita; species Coenobita brevimanus. The sequence goes on along the minus strand of NC_137053.1, from coordinate 45,617,917 downwards.
AAGGTATATGAAAAATTATTACACAGAAAATAAGAGAGATATCAGACGTCCTAGTGAGAGATGAACAGGGTCGCTTTAGGAGTGGCAGAGGATGTGTGGATCAAATAGCTGCAGTGAGACAGATAGCAGAGAAGGCTCGTGAGAAGGACTATAAGGTGTTTATGGACTCCATGGATCTGGAAAAAGCATATGACAAAGTGGACAGAGAAGGATAGTGGAAAGTTCTGCGTGCGTACGGTGTAGATCTCAGGCTTTCGATCAAGTCTCGCATTAATCTTTAATTTCCAAACTGCCCTCTTACGGTTTCTATCCTTCTTTCTGTGCCTTCATCTCTAGCTTCCTTTCTGGTCGTTCTATAGCCGCTGTTGTAGACGACTATCGTTCTTCTCCTAGATCTATTAACAGTGGTGTTCCTCAGGGCTCTGTCCTATCACAAACTCTCTTCCTTTTATTCATCAGTGACCTTCTAAGCTGTACATCTAACCCTATCCACTCATACGCTAATGACTCCATCCTTCACCTTTCCATTCGATTCCCACAACGTCCATCTCAGCAGTTATTTCAACAGGCAAGGGATGAGGCTATGGCACACCTAATGTCTGACTTGGCTCGTATCTCTGACTGGGGTAAAAATAATCTGGTTGTTTTTAATGCATCATAGACTCAGTTTTTGCACCTATCAACCCGATAAAATCTTCCACAGGTATACCCACTTATGTTTAATAATACTCAACTTAATCCTGCATCATCCTTGAACATGCTTGGGGTTTCATTTGCTTGGGACTTGTCTTGGAAAGATCATATTACATCTCTTGTAAAATCTGCTTCCAAGCGATTTGGTGAGTTAAGCCAACTCCGTTCCTTCTTTGCCCCTGCACAATTGTTGACTCTATACAGGGGTTTTATCCGCCCCTGTGTGGAGTACAACTCTCATGTGTGGGGAGGCTCCTCACATACAGCTCTTCTCAATGGGGTGGAGTCAAAGGCTTTTCATCTCATTAACTATTCCCCTCGTACTGACTCCCTTCAAGCTCTGTCTCTTCGCTGCAATCTTGCATCTTTATCTCTTTTCTATCGCTACTTCAATGGTCACTGTTCCTCTGAACTGTCTGCATGCATTCCTCCACTTCTATGACGGGTGCATAGCACCCGTCTAGCAGCAAACTCTCACCCCTTTTCTGTCCAACTCTCTTTCCGATCGTCAGTATGGGTTCCGTCAGGGACGCTCCACTGGCGATCTTCTCACCTACCTTTCAGACTCCTGGTCATCCTCCTTTCGGGACTTTGGCGAAAGCTTTGCCATTGCACTTGACATCTCAAAGGCTTTCGATCGAGTCTGGCATAAATCTTTAATTTCCAAACTGCCCTCCTACGGTTTCTATCCTTCTATCTGTGCCTTCATCGCTAGCTTCCTTTCTGGTCGTTCTATAGCCGCTGTTGTAGACGGCCATCGTTCTTCTCCTAGATCTATCAACAGTGGTGTTCCTCAGGGCTCTATCCTATCACCAACTCTCTTCCTTTTATTCATCAATGATCTTCTAAGCTGTACATCTAACCCTGTCCACTCATACGCTGATGACTCCACCCTTCACCTTTCCATTCGGTTCCCGCAACGCCTCTCAAGAGTTACTTCAAGAAACAAGGGATGAGGCTATGGCACACCTAATGTCTGACTTGGCTCGTATCTCTGACTGGGGTAAAAATAATATGGTTGTCTTTAACCCGTCACGTCCCGAGCCTTTCCGCACCTATGACATCCCCCAGTCCCGAGCCTTTTTGGAAAAAATTTTTTTCT